>NW_027531893.1:1967730-1990963 GCF_008692635.1 Crocuta crocuta
TACAAAAAATACACACACACACACACACACACACACACACACACACACACACACACACAGGCACTGGGTGGCTCAGGTGGTTTAAACATCCAACTCTTGGTTTCAGCTTAGGTCATGATCTCAGGGTTCATGAGGTCAAGCCCTACGTTGGGCTCTGCATGATGGCACGGAGCCTGCTTCATATTTTCTCTGTCCCTCTCACTGTGCCCCTCCCCCACTTGCACTTTCTCTCAAAAAATATATATAGAAATATAAAATATATGAGAATAAACATTCTATCAATATAAATGACTGATTTTGAATTTTTTCCAGGCCTGATGGAATTGGAACAGTTTCAATGGAAGAGAAAGAGAGATTTGAAGAGATAAAAGAAAGACTGTCTTCTCTTTTAGAAAATCAGATAAGCCACTTCAGGTATATATTCTGTTCATTAATATTAAGTATTTGCTTTCCTCAGTCAACACTCCAGTCCCCTACAGATGTTTATTATGTCTTTCTGCTGCTACTCAAGAACCATCAGTAGCTTCTTCTCCAGTGCCTGCAAGGTAAGATCCACGTTCCTCAGTCTGTGGTCTGTTTCTAAGCCCACCATTCAGTTTCTACCATTCGTTAAGGTAGGTGCCTTCGCCCTTCAGTGTCCAATGTGGAATGTATCTCTCACTTGTGCATTTCTCAGTCTTGAGTAACCTCTTTCCCCACTTTTGGTGACTAGTCCTCTCTCTCTGAATCACCAGGCAAGGAGCCTCTTATGTCCTATAATCACAGTGGAGCCTTCCTCAATCATTCCAGCAAAGACTGAGAAACCTGAAATCTTTCAGCATGCATCATCTTTACTTTTCACTAGTTGTTTATCACATTGTTGTAACACCTATTTTTTAAGTCATTAGTTATCCTTTTATTTACATTTTCTAAGAACAGGGTCCACACTGCCTGGCACAGTTCCTTGATCAAAAAAATTACCCATTTAAACTGAGAAACATTTGTAGAGTGAAAGGTCAAAAAATCTTAATATTTTTCCTCCTGATTATAGTCACCTCAACAGAACATAATGGTTAAAAACAGAAATTTGCCAATATGTCCCCCCCCCCTTTTTAATCATGTTTATCAGGTCCTATAAAATGTTGTGAAGTCAGTATGTTGTGTCTTACAACATGCCTGTTTTGTTGCAGGGATCAGATCTGAAATCATTTCATCATTATTAAAAAAATTCAGTTACTATACTTTGTTAATAGTTGGAAAAAGCTGTTAGTTAACCACAACCTTCTAGACGTATTGTAAGTCTTCTGCTATGAGCCTCACTAGCCCAAGAGAAGAGACCTGCAGCACGGACGGTAAAGCCTCCCACAGGGACAGCCCAGCCTGATTCCCCTTTAGCAAACACCCAGTCTAGTATACCCACCTTAGGTGCATATAGCTTCCATTCAGGTTTTTACTGCCATGCTTTTGAAAATGGTCAGACAGCCAAGGTCATCAGATATTTGAGGAAAGTATTTAATGTGGAAAACAGAGCCTAAAATAAGTAAATACAAAAAAAAAGCAATTGGGAAGACATAAAGATTATATGGGGAAAAGAAAATTAATGAGGGGGCTTAGGCAATGAAAACCTGTTATTCATATCCTCCGAGAGGTTTAAGAAGATAGAGCATCTATAAAACAAAAGGAGGATGTTGTTACAAAGAAGAAAAAAAAAAGAATAAACCTCAGGGAACAAATACAAACTCTTAGAAATCATATGCAAATGCTACACAAACACACACTATTAAAAAAATAAGTTAATGAAACCTTTTAAAAACTAACAGGAGAAAGGAAAATAGAAATACAAAGGTAAGAAAAATTAAGGATTTGCTCAGGAGTTTCATCACCATAAGTAATAGGAATTTGGAAACAGGTAAGGCTGAAAGTAGGAAATTGACCATATATTTATGCAAAGGCATTTTATTGAAGTAAAAGACATAAGTGTTCACAGTGAAAGAGCTCATTGAGCACCCAGCATAGTGGATTAGAATAGATACTCATCAGGGACATTTTCATGAACTTACAGCATCTTGGGGATTAAAGAGAAGATCCTGAAATACAAAGAATCCAGAATCAGAATAACTCCTCAACATTGATTTGTTCTACAAACATATTGAGTACATATTATGTGTCAGGCAGAGAACAAAGTTAAAGTTCCTTTACTTCGACTTTCATTCCGATATGAGGAGCAATACTGATATTCAGAACACAATGCGTCAGTGATTTGAAAATTCTAAAGAAAGATTATTTTCATCCTAGAATTCTATACCAGTAACAGTCTTAAGGGTAGAAGTAGAATAATATTTTCAGACATCAGGACCTTAAAAGATAGGCTTCTTGGGGTGCCTGACTGGTTCAGTCAATAGAGCATGCAGTGCTTGATCTCAGGAGTCATGAGTTCAAGCTCCATGTTGGATATGGAGCCCACTTTAAAGAAAAAATGCTTCTCATAATCCCTTCCTGGAGAATACAAATCCAAGACAAAAGAGAAAACAAAGAGGGATGGTTTAGATCCCTGAAACTGAAAATCAGCATTAAACAGGAGGGAATCTTCTTCATGATAGTTAATAGAAAATCCCAAGTGATGGTTGAACTTAAAGAGCAGCCAGTTCTGATAAGAGCAGGTTAGAAAAATTCTTGAAGTAAATTAAATTAACAAAATACTAAAATGTTTTAGTAAATTGAGAGAGAATTTACCCATTTGGAAGCGAGTTTGGAGTTCTATTAATTAGATTATATTAGTTATACTGGAATATGGAATTATATTAGATAAGGTCTATAAAATGAGGAAATTTGGCCCACCTTGGTAGTTCAGTCACGTGAGCATCTGACTCTTGATCTCCACTCACATCATGATCTCACGGTTGTGAGATCTAGCCCCTCGTCAGACTCTGTGCTGTCAGCGCAGATTCTTGTGATTCTTCCTCTCTCTCACCCGCCACTGTGCATACATGCACTCTTAGATGTGTCCTCTCTCTGTCTCTCAAAATAAACAAAAATTTTTTAAAAAACAACAAAGACAAGTATTAAATATTAACAAAATGATGACACATAAGATATCATTGTACTGTGTCTCAGTTATCTAGGACGTTTACATAATGTAAATACTGCATTTAATCCCCCAAATGGTATAACTGTGTTAGAAAGATAGGAAGGATAGGAATTAAATTTAGGGTTGGGTAAAGTAGTCAAAAATTTAAAAAACTACCTATGTCTAAGATGGGATGATATTTACCCTGTTATCAAAAACTTTTCGAGACTAGGGGCGCCTGGGTGGCTTAGTCGGTTAAGTGTCCAGCTTTCACTTAGGTCATGATCTCATGGTTCGTGGGTTCGAGCCCCGCGTCGGGCTCTGTGCTGACTGCCAGCTCAGAGCCTGGAGCCTCTTTCGGTCTGTGACTCCCTCTCTCTCTCTGACCCTCCCCTGCTCACGCTGTCTCTCTCTCTCCTAGAAATAAATAATAAAACATTAAAAAAAATTTTTTTTAAACTTTTCGAGACTAAAATATGTGAAAAAAGGCTTTTCAACATATTAAACATAAGACAATAAAAATGATTCTTGAGAGATGAGAAACAAATATATAAGCCCTTTCATTGCCTGTGCTTAGCACTTGGAGAGTATTTCCAGGCTATGGCTCAGCAAGAAGAATCCCAGTGGACCCTGACTTGAGACAGAGGTTGGAGTCCAGGAAGGACAAGACAGCTAGAGTTTTCAGATCAGGCTTCTAAAGAAAGAGAAGAGAGACCTACAGTTACTTGCTGAGGGTCCCCTTAGAGTCTCCAACTAAGTATTGATCTGAGCAAGTATGTAAGGAAATTATTTAAAGTCAGGCAAATAATCCTTTCTCTCTGTGGTAGAATTACAGAGGATAATCCCCAAAGCGAACACAGAGCTAAGAGGAGTACCAGTTTCTACCACCCAGAGTAGAAAGCTTCTAAGTCATGAGTAGCAGGTAGAATACTGAGAGGGTTTTTGTCTCAGTGTTGGAAAAACAGCCCTGTTTTTCTCTCTCCTGATGAGGATTAAAATCAAAATTCAAATAAATCAAACTATTTTTAAGTAATTTCATTGTATTCCAGAACAAAGCTCAAGAATAAAGGAATACAAAAATATTGAGCCACCGATGTAAAATAACACTGTCTACCATCCAGTCAAAACTTTCTAGGCATATGAAAAAAAAAATGGTAAAATATAACCAATGAAGAGAACAAAAACAACCAAAAGTGGAAATGACACAGAGGATAGAATTCGTAAACCATAATATTAAGAGAATTACTATCAGATTTCACATGTTCAACCTGTTAAAGGCTTTAATGGAAAACCTGCAGTGTCATACTTAATAGTGGAACACTGAATGCTTTTCACCTAAGATCTAAAGCAAGGCAAGGATGTTTACTCAGAAATCAGTATTCAAGGTAGTGTGGTGTGGACAGTTCAGAAGTAGAATCCTACACATATGGTCAATTGATTTTCAAAACATATACAAAGATAATTTGCAAAGTATGCTTTTTTCAATAAATGTTAACCTGGACTCATCCCTCATACGTGATTGAAAAGTTAGCCTGAAATGGATAGATCTAGAAAATGGAAAATGTCTCTGTCCTTGGACTAAGCCAGGATTCTTAAAACACCAAAATCATGATTCATAAATGGAAAAATTTTTCCTAGAACTTCCAACAACATTAAAATTTTTTATCTTCCAGGAGCGCCTGGGTGATTCAGTCAGTTAAGCATCTGAATTTGGCCCAGATCATGATCTCACGGTTTGTGGGCTCGAGCCCCACATCAGGCTCGGTGCTGACAACTCAGAGCCTGAGGCCCGTCTTCAGATTCTGTGTCTCCCTCTTTCTCTGACCCTCCCCTGCTCACGCTGTCTCTATCTCTTTCTCAAAAATAAATTAAAAAAATTTGATCTGCCAAAGACATTAAAAGATTAAGAGATAACATGCCAGAATGGGAAAAACTATTTGCACAATACATATCCCATATTTTTTACGTAGAATATTTAATATTCTACGTAAAATATATAAATAACTCTTAAAACTTAGAAATAACTCAATAAAAATGTGATATTTCACCAAAGACATGGTGAAAAGACATATGAAAAGATGCTCAACATCATTACTCTTTAGGGAAATACAGACTAAAACACAATAAGGTACTACTACGTCATTAGCATAGCTAAAATTTAAAAAGTACTACCCAAGGTGTTGGCATGGATGTGAAATTGGAACTCTGCATATTCTGTTGATAGGAATATAAAAGGGTACAACCCATTTTATATGATAGTTTGCAGGTTTTAAAAAATTTAAACATCTACCACATGACCCAGCCTTTCCACCTATAGGTAGGTATTCCCCCAAGAGAAATGAAACATGTCCACGCAAAGACTTTTATGTGAATGTTCAGACCTTAACATACCAGCATTATTCCTAATAACCAGAATATGAAAACAAGCCAGATGGCCATCAACAAGGAATAGATAAACAATGTATTGTAATACTTCTGAGCAGTAAAAAGGAATAAACTGTTGATAGCATAAAAAATATATTGAGGGAAATTAGATGCAGAAAAGTACATGCTATGATTTCTCTTACATAAAATTATAGAAAATAGAAATTAATCCAAATGACAAAGTAAATCAATGGTTGCCTGGGCCCAGTGGGTGGGGAAAGAACATTTGGGGGTCATGAATATATATGTTAAGTTGACTGTAGTGATGCTTTCACAGGTGTTTACATATGTCAAAACTTATCAAATTATATATTTTAAATATGTACAGTTCATTGTATATCCTTTATACCTCTAAATCTATTAACCACTAAGTACTTCCATACTTAGTGGAAAGTTAGTAGAAAAATATTTAAACCTGAAAAGTCAAGAATTAGAAATATTAGCATGTAGGTTAGGAATATAATTTTTAAATACTGAAAGAAGTAGCTAAAAGTTACACACTTTTTTTCTGGAGATATTTACTTGGGGAGTGGGGTGGAAATGACAAAATGCTTCTGTTGTTCATAAAAACCCTGTAAAAGAAGTTTCCTTTCAGACTATGTACATATAAAACTTTGATGAAAAGAAATCCTGTATTTTCAAATGGAGAAGGAAAAGAAACAAATGTGGGACACGTCTATCCAAGTTCATTTATCTGTGTAATTAATTTACTAGGGTAGGAATCAGGGTGATTTTAATTTATTCAGCTTAGATATTAAACTGTGTTGAATTATCAAATTTGATAATTGAGTATTTTCCACTTTGCTTTGCTGTTAGAGAGCTATTAAAGTGGTAAAAACCCAAAATATTTATCTTGAAAGGCAGAACAAAACTATTCCTTTCTTTTAAAACTCATTTTGTAAAGATTAATTAAGCCTCTGTGTAGTTATTTTCTGTACTTTATTGATTCAGGATTACTTGTACTCTGTAAATGTGCTGAATTATTTACACATCATGGGCAGCTAATGCTAATTCAGAACATACCCAGTGGGACCTCAGAGCCCTGAAATGCTAAATGTAATCTGGGGATCAGTAACATTCCATTCATAAAATGTGTCACCCACAGGTTAATGGAAATAAACAATAGGAAAGACAATGGATGGATTATGCAAATACACTGAAAAGATTTAAGCAGGGGGAGGGGACTATAAGAACCCAATTTGCGTTTTATTTAAACATGGATTAAGGTTTATGGTACACAAAATGATGAAAGCTACTTTCCTAATGCTCTAAGAGGCAACACTGCCCAGGATACAAAACTATCAAAAATAAATTGGTTGTTGCTTTTATGCTCGGAAGCGGAGGGGAGTAAGAGAATGCACGGAGGCAAGAGTAAGTGAAGGAAATTTTTAACAGCAAGCAAAATGATAAACACTGTTCTGAAGAAAAATTTGAGTGACTGGATTTATGACACTTTTTGCATTTTCTGAAACTAATAAAACTTTCATAAAACTAAACCCAGCCCTAATATAAATTTAACAACTGCTTTGTGAGAAATCAGCCTTTAATCATTCTTTAATCACTCTTCAAACTTCACTCCTATAAAATAATTTGAATTTAACATATATGTGCTTTAAGGGAAACCTGTTCAAATTGCCTGGTGAAAAAAATAGTTTTATTGTGAATTACATCTTAGAAGATCTGTTAACCAAGTCCCTGAATAGTGGCAGAGGACAGACATGGAAATAAACAAAGTAACTTCAAGTTACTAGTTTGAAGCTTTTTTGTTTGTTTTTTAATTTATTTCTTGGGGGGGGGGGGGGTGGCAACTGAGCAAGGAGGGTCAGAGAGAGAAGGAGACAAAGAATCTGAAGCAGGCTCCAGGCTCTGAGCTAGCTCTCAGCACAGATCCCGATGTGGGGCTCAAACCCACAAACCGTGAGATCATGACCTGAGCTGAAGTCGGGCACTTAACCAACTGAGCCACCCAGGCGCCCCTAGTTTGAAGCTTTCTAGTCCGGAGTGAAGTGGCAGTCTATGGACAGCTCAGCTGCCTGGAGCACTTGATCTTGGGGGAGGAGGCAGTGATTGGGTTACTGAACCTGATTGAACAAAGCAAGGAGCTCCAGCGGGATGAAGTGGCCCTGACATTCTCTGCTCTTTAAGTGAAAGTGACCTGAAGAGGGACCCCCTTGTGAAGAGCTATAAATCTGTTACCACCATGTGTCGACTAACTTCCAAGGAGCCCGCTCGCTGGCCCAGCCTCTGACCCTGGTGTCAGAGCACCAGCGGAACCTGCCCTCCGGTTGCGGGGGTACATTAAGAAGACACAGCACTGGAAGCACTGAAGATGACCCACTCTGCTGCCAAACTGCAGCGCTCCCCCAGGTTTATGGTGTTGTGTGGGGAGGTGGTAGAGTTAGCCACCGGCACAGACAGACAGACGGAGAGCTAGAACCCATTTTGTACTAGCAGTTATGTCTGTATGTCTGTGGGGTGTTTCCACCTCAAGCCACACAAGTACGGCAGGAGATGGGGGAAGTCATTTTGTTGATGATAGAGCTTGATAACAACAAACCTCAAGAAATTTTTAGGGAATGTATTTTAATTATCTCTCGAAAAGGACCTTGCTCTCTGAGCCTGTATCGTCAAAACTGTAGACCGTTTCCATCACAGCTTACACCCTTACTGTTTAAAGAAATTTGAAGCATGGAACTGGGTAAACTGCTGCTGTTAAAATTTTTCCCAGATGCGCTGATGCTATTTTAACCAACTTTTCACTGTTCTTTAATAATGCCAAGTAATAGAAGTGGGAATAATTTGGCAGTCTTGGATATTAAATGTTTGACTTTTTTGTCCCTCCTTTTGTTTTTTAAGATACTGTTTTCCCTTTGGACGACCTGAGGGTGCCCTGAAAGCTACACTTTCGTTACTCGAAAGGGTATGTTTGAACACTACCTTGTAAACACTGTTTGTGCTCTCTGTAGCTGTATATTTCAGTTTCTGACCCAGGCAGACAAGGCCTTTCCAAACAAGTGTGTTCCCTGAGGCCGTTGGTCACATTTCATCACTTTGCCACCTGCTCTTACTACAGCTCCTCCTGTTGACTACTTCTTCCTCGCAGAGACCTCTCTGAAGCCCTCCCCTGCCGTCCTGTGCCTTTTCCCCCACCTCTTTCTTTCCCTCATGAGATTTTCTAGTTAAGTATACTTATCTGGTTTTCAGACATCACGGTTGTCTTTTATTACACCCCCCCCCCACAATTTATTTGAACTTCTGTCATACTTGTTATACCTGTAAGAGCTTATCATTTAATATTTACAATATATCATGCTTTTCATTCTAAATCAATCTCAGAAATCTCTTCAACTTGTGTTACTTTAAATGAATACATGAATTGAGGAAATTCATTTTCCCTCAACTGAACAGCAAACAAAGTTTTCATATCTTTGCTAAAATACATTCTCCGCTCCTGGTTTTGTGGCAGACTAAATTTGAAAGGGAAGAATCCTTTTCATTTGTTTATAAAACTATGCATATGCTAGGTGGGTCCTAACAGTTAAGTCATGTGGACAATTCCAGTTCCTTATCAGTATCAAAAAGAACTTCTAAGGATCATTTATAGCTCATGATTTGAATGTTCTGGTCCTGACTTATTGACTTCAGGCACTCGATCTTGCCCACTTTTCTGCCAAATGAATTCTAGATTGTTTATTAGCATTTCCATTACAAGCAAAAAGTGACATTTTTCACTGATTTAAGCACTTGGAAGAGGAGGGCTAGAACTGATGACTGTCACGAGGTCTTCGGATCATACAGTGGTTTCATCTGTATATCCCTATCTTATCACTGATCCCTGTGCCTCACGTGATAGAAATATTATTATAGTAGTGACCTGTTTTATTTGAATTTTTGTAATAAAGCTGCATGTAACCCAGGCGTTTCAAAGTATTCATTGCATCCAATTCATTAAGGTATCATAGAAAAGATAAAATCTTTACAGAGAGCTTTATTTTTGGAATGGCATCTCATCCTGGGGACCTAATACAGCCTCTCTCTGTTGTGGTTTCCACAGCAGAGCNGCAGTGGGATGAACAGTGACCTTTTTCCCAGTTATAGTCACTAATCATGGCTCTCGCTGAACTGAGACAGAAATGGGAAGACCATCTCTTCATTTTCACGTCTCTGTATGTATTGATATCTTAGAAAAATACAGTCTCCATGTGAATTCTTCATACTTATTCTGCCTGGGAAAAAAATGGAGAAGATACAGGAGACGGGCTGTGTCTCCCCTTTTGCACTTAAACCCTGACTTTGTCCTTTGCCAGGAAAGAGGGTACAGTTCCCTCCATTCCAAATTAAATATCCAGCTCCTGGATAATATGAACTATCCCCTGATTTCATCCCCACACTCACCTCTGTAACGGACCACGTACATTCTAGTTTCAACAGCTCTCTCTATTATTTAAAAGTGTACCACTGTGGGAAGGCTTGATAGTAAAGTTCATTGTCTGCATGTGGGAGAAAATCAATTTTAAATTTAAATCTTACAAATAATCACTTTAAAAATAACAGTACATTTTAAAAAGCTTTTTTTTTTTTTTTTACTATGAGCAGAAGGGTTTTCCTGCCTACAAAGACTGTAATGTGCAGTTCTAATTAAAGTGCCAAATATATGTAAAATGTGTTAAAAATTTTAATATGATACTATGAAGAATAATTGAATTTGATGGGAAGGAAATTTTTAAGTGATAAAGTTTGTTGTTTTGAAAAGGAAACATTGCCTAACAAAATTAAAATACGTTGTGAAGGATTGCCAGTGCTTAAATGGTTGAATAAATTTGAAATTATAAAATCCTTCATGCCGAAGCTGATCAAAAGAGAATGAAGTCATAAAGTATGGATGTTTTCATGTCCTTTTGATGATTCTTTAAGGCGAAAGACTAATAAGATAGTAAGAATACTTACTGTTCTTGTCTTCTTTATACTCATATTTTGCCATATATTTTATAATTTGAATGTAAGCAAAACCAGAAAAGCTGCATTAAATATGTGGAAAAGTAGTTCTGGACTAATGGTATAATCAAAACTGTAAGCAGTTTTATCACTGAAAAAAATTTAAGGGAAATTATCAGTGAGGCATCAGAAAAGTACTTAAATACGTTATATCTTGAAATCTGGATATGATTGCATTTTTGCCTTGCCGGTAGTAATACTTATAAAGGAAAAAAAAATCCAAAAATATAGTTAAGAACTCAATGGAAAATAATTTGTTCTTTTTAATTCCAGAAAGTTTCTGTTTGTTTTAACAGAAATTCCATTCATTTCACTAAAACAAAGATTTTTCTCCCCGTCAGTAGATCACAGTAATTAAAGTTTAATTGTGAGAATTAGAGATCGCGATTTTTATAGAGCTCAAAAACGGTGCTTATTATTAATGGAATTTTGTTACTGTTTTCATACATGTTGTTCAAAAGATTTAAAGCTTTTAAATTAGGGATGTGCAAAAGAAACTTTATACTTGTCCCAAGGACTATAATCCTGATCTAAACAGCTGCTCTAATGGTGTCGTGGGCCCCTGGAGGAAGTGACAGTCCTCACACTGAATGGTGGCTTGGCCTAGGGGAGGTTTTGATGTGCATAAATGAGGCTTAGACAGGAGGAGCCAAGATTGGCGGATTAGGTTCCCAGTTGTGAAGTGCCGACTCATTACTTTCCCCCAGTGTTACCTAGGACACCTTCCTAGTAATAGATACAGGACAATTCGTGTAATTTGATTTTACAGTCTCTTTTATGCAATCTCTCTCTCTTTCCCTCTCTTTAGGTCTTAATGAAAGATATCGCCACTCCCATACCAGCAGAAGAGGTGAAAAAAGTGGTCAGAAAATGTCTGGAGAAAGCTGCCTTGATCAATTACACTAGGCTCACAGAATATGCCAAAATAGAAGGTCAGTGCAGTGAGCAATTGCCGAAGTGGCAGTGAGAGCCAACAATGCCTATTAACTGAATTTTCTGTGAGAAGTTCTTTCCTTTCCTGAACAAACCTGTACCGTGGCAAAGGGAAATGTCTCATTAAAATCTCAGCTGGTGAACTGAAGAGCTTTTTCCTATTCATTGCTTTAATATGCCTCCTGGGACTCTGCTTGAATGAAAGACCCAGGATTCGTGCTTAAGTTGTCCTTTGTTCTTATTTTGAGTTTTCAGGGAACCAAAAGGTGTTTTCATGGGTTGTATTTTTTGACATTACCGTAAGTATGTCTAACATATCAACTGGAGGCAGTGTCTTCTTTCCTGATCAGTAGCAGTGTAGTATTACATAATTTTATTTTCTGTTCAACAGTGTCGCTCAGAGAAGGAAGAAACTTGTTGATTATGGTGAGGGCCAGAATAAACTGATAGAATTCCCTGCAACTTCTCATTGCTTGCAATATATTAACACATTTGAACAATTACATTTCTTGAGGGGGCTGCACATTTTTTTTCTCTTCCTTCAGATTTCACTCATTAAGAATACTGAGATTTAAGACACTTAGAAATAACCAGATCGAAATGTGTGGCAAAGACACAAAAATCTGCTTTATTTGACAATCCTCTGATATGACTAGAAATAATAGAAAGGACCTCAAATTTTTTGCTCTAATTACCCATAAAACTGGCTTGTGTCATACATGTAGCATTCACTTAGGAAAAAAGTTTGCAGAGTTAAACACTTACATCTAAAAATAAAGGCAAACCCTCTATTAGAAGAATTTTAGTAACTTTTAATATAAAATTGTACTGAATTATAAATTTCTTAATTATTGATATGAAGATAGTTTTATCAAAAGTAGTACGATGAAAAAGATTGATTATAATTGGCAGTGTTATATCCTTTTTCTCTCTCCAAATCTGATCAAGCTTTCTAACAAGCATGCAATAACCAACCTCCTGAGTGATTAACAAAAAAGCCATCCTATCACTATAGCAACCGATATTATATCACGAGAGTAACAACATGAAACCTCCTTAGTTACCAGTTTAACATCATTAATTATGATATCATGTTGTGTTAAAGCAAAAGCAATGAATATTAGATCATTTGGAGACAGTGGAAGATAAACAGATTGGTTTTCACATTGTGAATACTCAAACAATCTTCGTGTTTTGGAATATTTTGTGTTGTGAACACGGGTAGAAAAAGTTGATATGAAAATAGACCCATTAAAACCTTTCAAATCTAGTAAAGGGAAAAAAGTTTGTGCACAACTGAATAAACACAGTATTGTTTTATCCAGATGTTTAAACTCGATCCAAAAAAAAACCTATGAGAACCCTTTTGTTCTTAACTGTCCATTCTAGTTAGTATCTTTCATTGTCCAGCAATACTGAAAAGATGGGATGTTTCTCTTTTCTAGTCCCAGAGTCCATTTTAACATGGGCAAATAAAATTATTTGTCACAGCCATGGAGAGCTTTTATTAATTAGCTAGACAAACGTGTTAACACGTTTGGTGGTCAAAAGACATAGCTGTTCCTCTGGATCACACATAAAAACGAGTCTGTGTTAGAGAAAATACTATTCTAGGACCAAATGAACAGGGAGCAGGGAGCACTCACACCCCCTTCCTTTCTGGAGTCCTCTGTCTCTTACTTGTAGTCTATTGTGAGAATATTCTAGAAAATGGATCCTAGAAATCTAGTGGGTGGGACTACTGAGCAGTCTCCATTTTCAGAAAAACAAAATGCATGCTTATTATATGAGAACATTTCTATGCGTTTCATTTTCTCCCTTCCTTCCCACCCCTTTTGTAGATGTTAAAAAATAAAGCGCTCTTTGCTTTATGCTCAGGACCAGACCAAAAACAAAATCAAATTTAAGTTAGAAGTAGGAAGTGGGCCACTTTTCTTTGCTTAATTGACTTTCTGCATTATGTGAGCAACATGGGTGGAGCCTGCTTTTTTCCTAAATTGTCTTTTCTTATGTTTTAGGCCCAGCAGAAAAGGAAGCAGGTAATGAACGTTCGTGCATGCACGTGCCGTTATTTCTATTGTGGTGCCATGATGTTTGATATCAATGCGTAGCTGTCTGCTTTTCAGGCCTCCTAGAAGTGCCTTTGATTAAGATACTGAAAATACTTTCATTTGGGGAAAACTATTGTTAATGCTCTGTAGGTAAAATACAGGCCATTTATCTCTGTTAACGTTCAGCATTTTTTATACACACTCAAAGCAAAAACCTGAGGCTGTATTAATATTCTACATTATGTTTTAAGCATGGACGGTAATCTTATTTGGAAACTGTAGCCAGTATTTGGAGGGCTCTTACAGCTAGAGAAGAGGCCCTCCTCTCCTTTATCACTCCTGAAAAATAACACAGTGAAAAGCATAAATGCTGTTAAATAAGAAGTAAGAAGCTCTTAACTTTGAAAGTTGCTAATCAGAGGAATGAGCAGGGGTTATGAAATCCTAGTCTCAGGAAATTGCTAGGAAAGTGTTCTTCTCTGGATCTCTGAATCTTAAAGGTTTTGTTACTTTTTTCTTATGCCACTTATCACAGTTGTAGTTAATTTAATTATGTGCTGTTATCTGTTTATCTTGTCTGTCTCTTCTTTAGCCCCTTGCAGGCAGGGTCTTTACAGAGCATGTTCACTGTTGCATCCCAGCGCCCAGCCCTGAGCCACTGGCAGCAAGCAGACTCTTGGCTTTGGGGAGAGAGGAGAGCTTAGCTAGTTACTTCCATGGGGCAAGAGCCCAGTGATGAACCTTTCTAGTCCGGGTTTCCCCATCTCATTTAAATCCCACATGCAGTGGTATAGACAAGTTTCGTTTGGTTAGACAAGTTGGTTTTAACTGAAATCTTCAACTAAAGGGCTCTATTTCTGTTTTCCTACCTCTTTCCATTCTCTTTTAGCATTTGACCCCAGAAAGTGTGAGGAACAAAACACTCTGAGCCAGGAAAGGGGGAAAGAACACGCCCACAATGATCACTAAAGTGCACTTTAGAGGCTACCATCGCCTCTTAAGACAGCCCATTGTAACAGCGACAGCCTTATTCTCTTTAACAAACTTTTTTCAAACACTCTTAGGGCACTTTGCCCACTACGCTGTTCCTGTAGTGAAAATAGGTTTTTATATAGTTGACACACAGGAAGTCCGGGGTTGTTAGGGGCTTTTCCACTGACACAGAGTCAGTCAGTCAGCCGGCCGGGACTTGCATCAGGTGTCCTGGTCCCCAGCCTGCCGAGGCTATGCTCCTTCCCCTGTGAAATAAGAAGGGGTCACGGCGAACCTTCATGAAGGATGGGGTGGAGGAACCGTGTAGAGTTGCACACGTTCCCATTAAGGAGAGGAGAGAACAGGAAAGTTGCTGTCTCCTCATGTACCTCACTTCCAGACAGAAGCCTTCCGTTCACACATTTTTGGCATCCGCACTACTGTTCAACTCTAGAGTCTGATGACACTAGGAAAAATATTTTCCTTAAAATTAAATGTTAAGAGGGGCGCCTGGCTGGCTCAGTCAATGGAGCATGTGACTCTTGATTTCAGGGTTATGAGTTCGAGTCCTACTTTGGGTGTAGAGATTACTTAAAAATAAAAAACCTTTTTAAAAAAGTTTTTAAAAAAGAAAATAGACATGCCCAGATGGAAAAGAGAAAAAAAAATCAGTTTAGATGACTGAAGTGAAATGAGGGTAACGTCAATCTCAGTTGAAGAATGTTGTGAAATAATAGAAGTTTTTTTTAAAAATGTAGGTATATTTCTTTGGTTGCATATGGTAGCAAGTTCAGAGGGTTACCTAATGTTCTTAGAGGTGTAAGTGACTAAAAATGAGACTGTCCGTTACATGTGTAAGAGCTCACATGATAAGACTTCCAAGCAGTATTCTCTGGGGCATTATAATCCGTTTCCTCGGTTAGTGTCTACCATCTAGAGCAGAGTTGAATTCCGCCCAAGGTTGTTCCTGATTTTGTCATCTGTTGACTTCCTGTTCCCCCAGAGGTTTGTTGTTGTTGTTGTTGTTATTGTTGTTGTTTTAATTTACTCCGCTTCATTCGTTCCTAAAACAACTCTACAAAACAGATATTTCATAGGAGAGGTAACTGAGACTATTGAAAAAGTCCGTAACTTGCACAAGGGCATGGTGTTGTTATTCAAGTCAGCGCATATGAGATTT
This sequence comes from Crocuta crocuta, assembly GCF_008692635.1. NCBI lineage: Eukaryota > Metazoa > Chordata > Mammalia > Carnivora > Hyaenidae > Crocuta > Crocuta crocuta. The sequence continues at coordinate 1,983,332 of NW_027531893.1, forward strand.
GCACCTGCGTCTCTCAGATACGGAGCCCTGTTCGTGTTCTTTCCGCCGGCTGCCCTGCCTCTGGGGCTGCTCAGTTCCGAGACTGGCATCGCCACCGCAGGCACAGTGCAAGAGCCAAGGGGTCACTTTTTCCCAAAGTAGATATTTATTTAATAATTAGAGCAAACAGGGGCACCTGGGTGGCTTAGTCGGTTAAGCGTCCGACTTTCGCTTAGGTCATGATCTCACGGTTNAAGCACTTCACATGTGTCCATTCATCCTGTACAAAAATATTTCTATTACTGCTTTTTTAGGAAACTGAAACAGAGAGGTCACTATCATACAGCCAGAGACCACCAGGAAGCAGATTAGAACACACTATCTCTCTTTTAAACTGTCATCTTATTTTCCTAGGTCTTTCTCCCTCCCTTTTCTTGACGAGCCCGTGTAGTTCAGTTTGTACTCAGGTAAACTAGATGGGCCTTTGAAAGGATGTCTGGAGCATAATTCTGGTTCATAGAATTATGATGAAAGCTGTAGATATAACTTAAAATTTTCTAGGGGCGCCTGAGTGGCTCACTCGGTTAAGTGTCCGACTTCAGGTCATAATCTCAGTCTGTGGGTTCGAGCCCCGCGGTGGGCTCTGTCCTGAGCGCCTGGAGCCTGCTTCAGATTCTGTGTCTCCCTCTCTTTCTGTCCCTCCCCTGCTTGTGTTCTCTCTCTCTCTCTCTCTCTCTCAAAAATAAACATACAGGATAAATTTTTTTTTTTTTAATAACAAAATTAGAAAATTTAAACCAGAGTACCATGCTCTTGTCATGGGGGTGGGACACTAACCCGGGATCCCAGCAGCCAGAGGTAATAGAAAACAATGGCATTAACAGTAGTTAGCACTCTAACCTGTTCGGTTGTTTCCATAATTCAGCATATGCTCATTCGAACTTCTGGTTCTCTTCCATCCTTGGGAATTCTTCCCATTCTCCATCGGCAGCACATATTTGCAGAAAAAAGGAATTTTACAACTTTGTAATAAATGAAATAAATGACCTCTCTCTTAAATGCCTTCTTTCCTTCTTAGGATATCTTTGCATTTGTTTCATGAGAACAGTTCATTTTGAGAACTTAACATTTCTACAAAGCGTTTTTTTTTTTATTTTAAATATTTGAGATCAACACAGTTACAAAAACCAACTGGTTTTCTTCCTTGATTTAATTTTATCACTACTGTTTATTTAACAATGAGATCCTTTCTACAGTATTCATTCATAGTCTGGGGTTCAGAAAGGTACTACAACTTCATTTTCCTAATTTTTTTTTTTTTAATTTAAACTGTATACCGTATTGATGCAAACTAGTTCTTTTTAAAGGAGAATCGTTTAATTCAGGGAGTTTCTTGTAGACAAGAACAGCAATCTAATAACAGTCCCTGCTCTCTCCTGGAAACTATGTATCCTATGAGGACTTACGATAAAAGAGAGAGATGGCTCCTTAGAGCTTGCCTTGACCTGAGATCTTTTGCATAGATTTGGTAGCTAAGCTGTTTGTGAATCTCAGAACATGGAGGTGCCCTAAACAAAAGGTAGCATGGAATGAACACAAGGGCTTTGTGCACTGAGGATGTGTCTGGGCCCTTTGGTTGCCAGGTTCCCAGGTCTAACCCCCAAGTGCTCTCATTTTCAAAGTCTCGGTTGAACAGGTGGAGATGCTTTCCCAGAGGGCCGTGCTGCTTGCTTTCTTTGAGAGAAGTTGCACTTTGGCAGGCCTTACGTCATTAGGATGTGTTTGCCATCTGGGTGGCATTTTAATTTAGCACTCCACTGTCAGAGGGTAGCAATAAATAATAAATAAAATCCATTCTCAAGGACATGTGTATAGAAGTTAGGTAGATAAGGGGCGCCTGGGTGGCTTAGTCGGTTAAGCATCCGACTTTNAAAATCCTTTTTTTGTTAGTGAGTAATTTCTTACTAATATTTCTAGGATAACGTTACCGGTTTCTCTCATAAAAGCAGTGTGTTTTCTCATAAATTAGATTTAAACAATTTTTGGGTGTTATATGTTCTGATGAATTCAGGTTCCTAATATCTAAATAATAGTCCTGAAATTTTGCATTCCCATAAGAACTGACTGTGCTCTGCAGAAGGTCATTTGTATATAAAAGAAACGGAATTCTCTCCTTGAAAACTATAAAGCACAGTTGAAGAATTAAAGAATTTCTTTGTAGCCTTTTTTGGACAGCGTGCCTGGGATAGTAGGACTTTGGCATGAAAGCCTCTGACCATTTCTGCTTCTGAGTCACCTGGTGACTTACAGACAAATTGATAAATGTAATTTCTGACTCTAAAAGAGAATGTCTTACTGCTGTCTTTAAAATATTTGAGAAAATCATAAATCTATAAAGAGCTTTTAGTTTATAAAACAGTATGTGTATGCAGAGTAAACATTTGCTGCTTGAGCTACGTCATCTGGATAGGGACCAACTTAAAATTTATTTCTGTTCTATATGTAAAGAAAAAGTGGTATTTTTCTGATGATCAATGGACTCTTTGAATTACCTAAGAAGAAAATTTTTTCTGATAGCTGTAAATTTATTTTATTCCATTATCTAATATGCAGTGGAAATGTTAATTTTAAACTTTTTTTCGACATGTTCTCATCAATATATTGAGTGAAATGTTTTTAACACCCACTTCCTTGCTGCTCCAGTAGCCTTATTCTATGTAACATACATACCAGTATCATGACCATATTCTCTTTTCAGGAGTAAGTAATATGAATTCACTTTGGCCATTTCTACATCTCATTTGGAATGAATGAGGATTTGTAATATGTTTATTCGCTTCTGCTTTTCTCCCACCACCTCACTAGCCTCACAAGATAGCAACCCCACACTGTACAGTTTGTGTTCACACCAATTAGCTACCTCATGACAATGTTGGCAGATTGATTCCTATGAATCAAGAGATGTTTGGGGGACGTAATAAGTAGGAGTTGCAGGGATTATTGACGAGAAGAGGCAACTGAAGACCGTGGCTCCCACCAGACGGGGCTTTCCAGCTATATGAGGACCTTCAGTTAGCTCAAGACAGACTTAAGACACACAGAGTGTTCTGTGCGGTTGTACGGTGGCCGTCTGCACACTCAGGTAACCAGCCAAGAGAAAAGTGAGGACACAAGGAGCACCCTGTGTACTGGTGACTGGATTATAGTAACGCGTGGAATACTCTCCGGGGCCCTGCACTTACTACCCACAGCTTTAGTGACCAAAGGGCGCGGGAGGCCCTGTCAACTCCAGACAAACCATGGAGTCATTTAAGGACACGTAGCACTCTCTCCTCTGATACTTGTTCTGTCTGCATTTTGCTGATATTCTTCTTGACTTATTTGTGTTTGTGAGGAAGCATTAGTATCTGTCCCTCCATTAAAAACAGTACCATCCTGCTGCCTCTTCTTATGACTTTTCACCCCTTACGTCGCGGTTAATATTGCCAGCACTGGATGGTTGGTCGTGCCTCCGCCGAGGTGTTCTGTTGCCAAATGGAATGGCACCTTTCCTTGATTCACAGTCTTCGTCGTGAGTTATCCACCATTTCCTTCATTATTTTTGTAGGAGAAGTTACAGTGGGTAAGGATAGTCTCAGTCAGAGGTGGTCATAGCTAATCCCATATTCAAAATGCAGCTTGATTCAATCGTGATTGATACTCTTTTTCCAAATCATGCAATCACAGGAACTTGATCTTAAATTTAAATGACACCTAAGATTAGTGTATTCGAGGACAGTCCCTTCCGTGGCACCTGGGAAGCATAGTAAGCCTCAGCTTGGTAGCTCTATACCGAAACTTCTCGGCATCCCCACCCACCCATGTCTCCTGTTCTCCAGCATCAAGGGGGTGAAGTATCTTCCTCTTCAAGGCAGATTCATCCGACCTGTGATATTGATCTCAAATGCACCTACCTCCCTCTGGGTGGAATTTACTCCATCACGTATCTCCTCTTTCTCCTGTGGCTAGTTCCCCCATTTTCTTTCTTCATATTTCATTTCCATCTATAACCATGGTATCTCCATAAATAAAGCAGTCTTACCCTGACCTCTCCAGCACTTTCCATCTGCCATCCAAAGAGCAGCATATGCCCACATTCATTTCACTCACCTTCACTTCACTTCAGCCCAGACAAGTTTGGTTTCCAATCACCAGTCTGTCTGGTGGGGAGTTCTAGCCTGGAGTATGGCTGAGCAGAGGGAGAGCAAAGGGGGTATTGCATTGAGACAATCAGTTCCTTTTGCCCTTGGAGTTGGTAGCAGTAGGCCAGGTGGCTGGTGTCTGCAGCTTTATCAAAACTGGGCCCAGCTGTGCTGCCTTGAGATGAAACCTGGAATGAGCTGAGCCACTCTCGGGCAGCCATGCCTTCAGTCCTCTGTATCACAGCCTCTAGCCTAATGGATTACAACGTAAGGAGACTTCTGGTCAAGTACTACAGCTTTGAATCTAACAGATTTACAGTGAATCCCTGTCCTTAGAAGTTTCCTAATGGGTTAGTAGCAAAGGAAAATGATTGGTAGTATTGGTTTTGTATTAGGGGATCCTACTCTAAAGCTTAAGTTTCTCTGTCCTCAAGGGACACACAGGCAAGCACCTGCCTATCATTCCATCCCGAGTTTCTCCAATGACCATGAGCTTTCAAGTCAAAATGGACTCCTGAGGAGTACAGCCCCTTATAAAAGACAATAAACTAAATGGTATGTGTCCTCTAGAACTTTAGTCTTATGAGCAAAATTTTAAATTAAGCATAATATACTCAAGGATATATAGGAAGATTCTAGAAATATGCAGGAACAAGAAGTCATGAAAAACCAACTGGAAATATTAGGTATGAAAATAATACAGTTGTAAGAAACATCGAACACAGGATGAATACAGCTGAAGGACTTGTCATCTGGGAGATTAGTGACAGCAGCAAGAAAGGTGGAGGTGTAGACAGTGAAGACAGAAAGGGCTAAGTGATGTGGAGATAGAAACGGTAAGGTAGACCTCATCAGACTGATGATGAAAACCATTCAGGTAAATACAATATGACAGAGAAGAATAACTAGAGACACAAGAGGCATAGAAAATAATGGAAGAGTATTATGAATAGAGACAAAAATTGAAAGTCTAGATGAAATTGATAACATTTCTTCAAAAAATATATTGGTATGATCAACACAAGAAACAAAACTCAGGCCACTAAGCTTTAAAGAAATTGAAATAGTTGTCAAAACTCTCCCTTTCACAGATCCCTAAGCCTGGTTAGTTTTGGAGGTGAGTTCTACCATATTTTTAGGGAAAAAACCCTATCCAAAATAAGTTCAATGAAGTGGAAAACGAGTGAATGTTATCCAGTTCATTTCATGAGGCAAATATAGTCTTAATTTCCAAACCTTGTAAAGGCAATAGAACAAAAGAACAATATTATAAGCCCGTTTCCTTGTGAGCCTACATGCAAAACCCCTAAGTACAAAATCCAACAGTGTATTGGGAAAATAATCAATGGGGTTTATCCTAGGAATATAAAAGGAGTTCAACATTAGGAAACAAACTAAAGGCAAAAATCCTATCTCAAGAGATGTAAAATAACATGTGTGTAAATAGTTTAGCACTTATTACATAAGATTAAAAATTATCCTTTGAGCATCCTGGAATATATTATAAAACCCATATAGAAAAACCTACACCAAACATTTTACATGGTGAAGGAGGTATAGTGGCATTCCCACTAGGTTTTGTCATAGGTACTTCCCATATCATCACAACACTGAGAGTTTGGGCAACATGAAAGAAATGAAAAAAAGTAAATCCAAAGAATGGATAGGGGGTATAAAAGATGATCACCTCCCTAGAAAATCCAACAGGATCTACATAGAACCTTTTAGATAGGAGTGTTCAGCCAGGTCGCCAGATATAAAATCAACCTGCTAAAATTCATACCCTTTCTCTACACGAGTAGTTCTCAAATACTTGAGTCTCACAAACTTAGTACACTCTAAAATTTCAGATCCCAAAGAGCTTTTGTTCAGATAGGTTGTTTCTACCAGTATTAACCATACTAGAAGAAAAACTGAGAAATTCATATAATATTAATGTTTACAGATAACAAGAGCAAACCCATTACTTGTCAGCATAAATAGCTTTATAAAAATTTTTGTGCACACCTCTTTAATAGCTGTCTTCATAGAAGACCGCTGGATTCTCATAGGTACTTCTGCATGGAGTCTATTACAATATGTTATTTTGGTTGGTATATATTTTTTAAAAATCTGCATATCATACTGACATGTATTGGGGAAAGGGAAAAGTATTTTAATAGGCTTTTTAGATAATTATGGATTTTCATCTGCGATATTATGCTAAAGTTTGGTAAGTGCAGTGTGGAACCTAAAAGCCTATCCGTGAACTTTTCGTACTATTAAATCGAATTGGTTCATCATGTACTTTGAAAATGTTTTTCACCATGAATTTTTTAACACCATGTACTAATCATTTGGTCCACTGAGTTAAGATGTTCTTAGTGTTAACAATTATATAAAGTCACCCTTGTTAATATCACCTGTCTCATCAGAAAAGTCTCAAAGTTTTGGAAGCTGTCAAGGTCATGACTGATACAGGTTTTCTAAAATTCTAATTTTCTGTGAAAGCTTTAATGTTACCATTAGCAACAAATACTATTTATTTTAAGTGACTTGTTTACTTTTTTTAGAAAATGTCTACCAAATATCCTCAAATATGAGTAACCATATTTTTGTCCATCCGTAGGTTTTCAGTCAACTAAAAAATGGTTCTCTGAAAATAAAACAGTTCAGCCGTAGACTCAGACAAGCACACACTTTTTCTTTAGACAATAGTTACACTTCAATATGCAGTTGTGCCTAATGCAAAGTTCTCATTTTGTCACAGACAGTATTTAAAAATGTATACTCGTAACTATCCCCAACTAATGTTTGTACCTTTTTACTTTCTCGATAATTTTCCAAGCTTGTCTGGTATCTGAGTTGCAGCAAAATTGTTTTAACTTTCTCATAAAACCTAGCATGTTCCAATGTAGTTACTTCATTTTCTACAGAGAATTGTCAGCTCACCATCTATGCTTGAGAAAAATACTTGACCCGCTCTGAAGTGATGCCATGAAAGCTTCCATGAATCCCATTGATTCCCAGTTGCAAAAGAAAAAAGATTCAGGAGATAATATATGGGAGCTGCCCAAAATAATGAATCAAGAGTATTAAATTGAATGCATCCCAGATTGCCCAGGATCTGGAAAAAAAAAACATTGTATTCTCCCCAAACCTTCTCTTTGATAAGTATTTGCCTTCTGTAGAAATTCTTAGCAAGAACATAAGCACCTCCTGAGAAAACCAAACGTTTATGTAATGTCTCCTTTGGTGTGCCTCTTACCGGGAATCATTCTCTCAGCCATGATCTATAACACCCTGAAAAGCTCTTGCTAAAATCTTATCTCCTTCCTCTGAAGATGCATGGAAATCTCATTACAAGTGTTCAACACCTATTCCCTAAAAGGTCTCAAAAAGGATGTCAGTTTACTCAGCTCACTTGACAATGTGTCATGTATTTGTTTTTTGGCTTTTTTTTTTTTTTTTTTTTTCTTTCATTGGTCTTTGG
>NW_027531893.1:1990983-2095775 GCF_008692635.1 Crocuta crocuta
TTTTTTTTTTTTTTTTTTTTTACTTTCACATGGACTGTGGTGCACAGATCCATGCACCCTTGAAATAACAAGTTTTCTTTCTCTCATGAGCAATTTGGTAGAATTTATCATTCACTAAATCCATAGTTTGAAACCAACTGATTGGTGACCTTTTCATTTATTTACTAACATGTGTCAACAGGTAAACCAAGTGACATGTAGCCCTGTACCTCCTGCAGCACCTTGTTAAGCTGAGTAGTTTTGATGTATTAAACAGTCTTTTCCAATTGGACAAAACCAGAGTAATGCAAACTGACAGATTTCACCTCTTTGTATCTCAGTAGAGTTTGTAAGTACTCAGAGATAGACAAGTGAATAGTTTGAGAAATCAGAGGTCATTACCTATACTCCGTAACTAAGTGGCCATATAGCTTCAAGCGCCAAATTAAAAGGCCTAATCAGTGGCTGTAATGCCAGATTCTTTTTCATTTCAAAAGGATAAACCTGTAAAAAATACCCAAGAGGGATTTTGTTTACCCACATTTTCATAGTGGTTGGCAGACCCAGGATGTTAAAATTGTAGAAACATTCAAGATGTCACTAAGCCCAACGCGCCTCCCTACACCTGGTCTTTACACTTATTCAAGTAGGAGACATTCTCCAATTCTAAGCATCAGATATCACTGCTAACACATCAGTTGGCGACCCTATCCCATCTTTATTTCCCATGTTTATATCTCAAAGGAGACAGAGGTATATACAGACATCAAGATCTTGGACTTAGTACCCAAGGTTACAAATCTTTTCAAAATAGATCTTTCATATTGTTCTCTTTCCTTCTTCAGCTTGCCTCCCCAGCTGGCTGGCCTCTCTAGTCCAACTTTTCACCCTCCTCACTGCCCATCACCCAACACCTTTGTCACCACTACCTTCGCGATCCTGCCTTGCCTGACTGTTCATGGGCAGACCTCCTTGAGAATGAAAGAAGAGTTTCAGGGGGAGGAGGAGGATGGGAGAGTGGAGATGCGATGGTACTTCTTTGATGCCTGAATATAACAAATGACCATGGCAAGGCTATTTTAAGTAAATAGAAGACAAGAAGTAAGCCTGAAATTTAATATGCTATAGACCTTCGTATGTATGTGGAGCAATAAAACCAAAGAGACCGTTGATCAGTCTTGGCTGCTGAATATACATCATTGTGTGTGAGATCTATGTATGATAGATACATAGGATATATAATGAGACAGATATAAAGACCAGTCTTTAGGGAAGCCCCTGTTAAACAGTCAGGCAGAATTCACAGTGGAAAAGTTTTATGCTGTCATTAGAATCCTGCAACAGATTTCTAGCCAGAGCTAAACAGAGTTAAATAAATATCCATTATAGAATATTTCTTTTCTCTTTCAAGCCTTCATATTCCTCATACCAGCAACCCTATAAAGATCTTTTTTTTTCCTCTGAGATCCTGGATCTTCTGCTTCACAGGCTTGAAAGCCAGAATCTCCATAGTCAAAAAGGACTTTAATAAAACTCAAGCCAAGGTGTCTGTGCTTCTCCACTCTTACAGATCACATCACTATAAAAGCCTGTGACAAATGTTAAACTAGCTGTTGAAGCTTACTAATGTTTAATTCCATCACCATCATCCCTTATTTTAAGATCGTAAGAGGAGACTCTGTTGCCATATTCCTCCTAAAGAAAGCCTCCCAAAGCATCGCTGACGTTTACCTCACATATGTATCTGACCTTTTATGGCCCATTGCCTTGAATCTCCACTTGTCCTTGGCTTCTGCAGATTGTTCAGTTTGGGTCCAATCTGGCTGCTATGGGCCTATATTCCAGTGGCCAAGTCTCCTTTGTTCCTGAGTTGCCCGTTTGCTTAAAAATGAATTTACTGATGGGAAAGATAATCCAGGTAAAGTAGTTAATGTAGCTGTCACAACAGGACAATTATCCCAAAGTACTGTATCATTAGCATGGTTAATTCTAAAGAGGTATTAACTGGAACTGTTGCTTTAAATGACAGGGTCATTAAGTAAGTTAATACCAAAGGGATTCTTGGAATTAGCAGGCCACAGACCTATTGTTTTCAAACATCTATGGTATTAGTATTTTCATGATTTTAAACAGCTATAGGGAGGCCATAACATTCTAGATAATTTTATTCACACAGAATTGTTCAAATATGTACACCATCCTGTCTGGAATAACATGACAGAAATGTAAAATGTGTTCAGATTCTACAGAAAAAGTCACTTTTTTTTCCCTAAAATGAAATTTATACAAAGATGTAGCTTGATTTCAGATAAAGGAGGAAGTAATCTGAAGTTTCAACAGGTCACCCTCGTATATTTGTTTCTCATAAACACTAGGAGTTCTCAAAGTGCGTTCCCCAAACTGGGGTCATTGGCAACTCCTAGGAGTTTGTTAGTAAGGAAGGTTTTGGGTCCCAAACAAGACCTTCTGAATCTGAAATTCAGAGAGTGATGCCAGGCAATCCGTATTGTAACAAGCTCTCCAGGAAGTTTTGGTGCATGCTGAGGCTGAGAACCACAGATCTATATGGAAACTATTCCAGTCATTGATTGCAGCTATATATATACGTATATATATACATATGTATATATATATATATATATATGCACTCANGTCAGACGGTCCAGGGAGGCTCCATGTTAATGCTCTTCTCATGCAGTAGCTGAGAATACCAGGCTTGAGGAGTGAGATGTGGGGCAAGTTTTACTCGGGTTGGGCCTGAAGAGTTGGGGAAGTAGAGTTTAGTTTTAGAAACTGCTTCTCCCCTAAATTCTGAGGCAGTCTTCTTAGCATGTTCTATCCTGTTTCCTCTACATGACTAAGTCGAGATTCCGCCAGAATCATCTAGTTACGAGTTCTGGAAGTGGCGGACAGGTTTCCAGAGGGAGTTTTGCTTAACAGGAAAGAAAGAATTTGCTCTCTCACCCACCTCTCCCTCTCAGAATGAGAAGTCCCATGAGTATGGAGATCTGGCCAGGATTAGGATTCGAAGAAGCCTGGTTGTGCTAGGCTCTGGCTCTCTCCCTCACCACAGGTTGCTGTGTCAGAGCCAGAGGATGGATTAGACTACCTCTTTTAGACTTTCCATCTAGATGGAAAAGTCATCCATCTAGATCGTGCAAAAGGAGAAACATTAACACCAACAAGAATTAAGGTTAAAATTAGGACTGTCTAGAGGTCAGTAAAAATTCCCTGAGCCAAGGGAAATACAAAGCAATACCAAAATGAGATACCACCTCACACCTGCCAGAATGGCTAAAATTAACAACAAGCAACAGCAGATGTTGGCGAGGATGCAAAGAAGAACTCTCTTGCAGTGTTCATAGGAATGCAAACTAGTGCAGCCACTCTGGAGAACAGTATAGTAGTTCCTCAAAAATGAAAAACAGAATTACCCTATGACCCAGCAATTGCAACTGCTAGGTATTTATCCAAAGGATACAGGAGTGCTGTTTCAAAAGGGCACATGCACCCCAATGTTTATAGTAGTGCTGTTGACAATAGCCAAAGTATGGAAAGAGCCCAAATGTCCATAGACTGATGAATGCATAAAGAAGATGTGGTGTATATACAACAATGGAATATTACTCGGTGACCAAAAATAATGAGATCTTGCCATTTGCAACAACATGGATGGAACTAGAGTGTATTCTAGGCAAAGTCAGTCCATCAGAGAAAGACAAATATCGTATGATTTCACTCGTGAGGAATTTAAGATAAAAAACAGATGAACATAAAGGGAGGGAAACAAAAATAATTTAAAAACAAGGAGACAAGCCATAAGAGACTCTTAAATATACAGAACAAATTGAGGGTTGCCGGAGGGGTGTTGGGTGGGGGATAGGCTAAATTGTGATGGGCAGTAAGGAGGCCACTTGTTGGGATGGGCACTGAGTGTTACATATAAGTGATGAATCACTAAATTCTATTCCTGAAATTGTGATTACATGTTAACTAACATGGATTTAAATTTTTAAACAATCCTGAGCCAGTTAGGTGGGTCTAAAGGGGTTTATGAATGGAAGAAGACCTCTAACATGAAGCATTAGCTCAGACGAAACCTTTTATGATCTAACTGGCACACATCACTTCCATGCCCACAGCGTTGTGCAGTATATGTGTGTACTGTGGTGTTGCCTTTTATTTCTGTAGGGCGAGAAAACTGGAGAGAGCAGTCACTTATCTACTTGGGTGGAGGGGGACAGCACTAGGAAATGGAGAGATCCATTCTACCATTCCTGAGTCAGTTCTGAGGGTAGGTAAGTTTTTCCAACCAGCAGTCCATGGAGAGGATGTTGATCATACTTGCCACTGGATAACCATTTCTGGGTTCCAGGTACAAGATATCAGATCCTGTATCCTTGGCCCAACTTTCTTGGTCTTTTCAACTTGGCAAGGCAAAGCCTCACCTCTTGGGTCTCCCTGTGTATCCAAGATGAATGCTTCTGTGTTGTTCATCTCCCTACTTACAAGCTATGCCCATTATTTAGCTCCTTCCCTGACCTAGTGCTCATTTTTGCCTTAACTTTCCCTCTTTCCTCTTTTTGTTTCGGAGCCCATGGTCATGCCTATAGTTTCTCCTTAAGTCTTACACATTTCTTACCTCACTTCCCTCCTGAGTGTCAGGGATTTCTTCTCATCCATCTGATTGATGTTCTCTAGAGGAAGGGAGAAGCAACAGAAGAGTTTTTTTTTCTTCACGTGGGAGGAGGAAAATGGAGTCTTCAGTTAGACTGCTGCTAGCTTTCTCTGATTTAAAGTTTCTGACCTCAAACACAGACTCGCTAAAAGAAGCTTTTCTTTCTGAAGATCTCCATATGTTTGTTATCCAGGAGCAATTTAAAGCCTTCCTATTGACATATCTTTGATCTTAGTTCTTGCAAGATAATAATGCTGTTCTTGCATATTGTATGCATTTAACTCCCTCTGTATCAGAGCATTATTGCAGAACTTCCTCATATTGACCAAAAATGGATGGTATGGAGCTATCCTCTATACCATATAATCTGCTTAGGGAGAAAGTTACATACCTTCTTTGAAGGCAGAAATCCTACGTTGTTCATCATTGTATCTTCTTAGTTGTTAAGTACACTACTTTTCAGGCAATAAATGTTGAATCAAATTCAGGGTCACAAAATCTGGGGATGTTGAAGAACCAGGCAAGAAATCTTAGTGCATACATAGGAATTACTTTTTGATGCACCCTAGCCAGTTAGCATGACCTAGATGCAAGGGAGAGAAGTATTATAATAGCATTATTGCCGTAGTCCCTTCATCCAACACCATCTTTATTGTTTAGCTGCAAATAGAGAAATGAGTCTGTTAAGTCTTGAGGTTAAATGCCTTACAAATTTCTCCACATCCTATTTGAAATGATCTCAGACTGGTCTTCTGCCCATGTTCCCTCGCAACTTTCACTCTGTGCATCACTGTGTGTCCCCCACTAGGGATTTTGACAGGAAATAGCTGGAAGGGAGGCCCCTGGGGGGAGAATGTGCTAGGAGTATGCAATAGGAACAGAATTAAAGCCTTCTAAAGCAAAACAGTCAAGCTGCCCTCTTCTCCCTACCTCCTTACCTTTTTTCTTTTGAGATCTTTTCTTACATGTCCAGAGGTATAATTAAAAAGAATTGCTTTGAGCAGCCAGGGAGTGTTAATGTAGAAAATTAAAAGTGTTCCAAAATGAAGAAAGCTCGTGCCCAAGAGCAGTGCATTGAAAGTCATCAAGAAACCTCGCTACTTTGGGCATATTTGTTTTAAATGACACTATTTGAAATGTATTACAACAAGCAGCAGCTTGGTGTGAAGCTTGAAGAATATAGAGACATATGCAATGCTGTGAAAATGTTACAGGAAGTGAACATTTCAAGGAGGAATTCTCAAATATTCAGTGTTCAGATTTTTAATGGGGCCATTGATAACCTTGTTATCTAATAGAGTTCTGACTATAGAAATGCATTAAACTTCTCGGCTGTAGTCAAATGAGTGACAGCCAGAGATGGCATACACAGTGTACTTGATAAAAACGCTATTTATTTAAAGTATTAGAGTGGCCATTATGTTCAAGTACAAAGTTCTGCTCTTAGTAAATTTAGCCTAGGAAAAATAAAATGTTTTAGACTGTTTTTAAGTTTCAGTAGAACACAGGGTACTCTCCACGTTTTTACTTAAGATAGTGTCACATGTAAAAGCTGGTTTTGACATATTCACCTGTAAACAGAAACAAGTTTTCAGGTTGTTTCTATGATTATTTTCCATTATTGCATACTTGTGGCTAAGGATATGGTGACTTTATAAACTCTTCAAACCTGCAGCCATTTCAGAAGCTTCTATTGAACGTATACAGTCAGTTGAGTGAGTGTGTGTGTGTGTGTGTGTGTGTGTGATTCTTATTCAAAGAATTGAAAATTAAAAAGGATTCAAGTCCTTGTGTTATTGCCGCTTACCTGACATCAGAGGTAAGATTTTAATCCTGTCTTAGCCAGTATCCTGTATACTGCTTGGATACCGCCTTTAACCTCTCCAAGGATTCTTTTTTCCTAATCTGGAAATGGGGCCATTATTTTGTAACGTGCAGAATGGTTATAAGGATTTAGTAAATAATTTAATAAAGAAGGTAGGAAAGTAAGTTCTTTTGTGATAAAAACAAATTTTGTTGCCTTTCTTTTTCCTTATGAAAAACACATGATAGAAACATAGAAGTATGTTTAACGCAGGGCGCCTGGGTGGCTTAGTCGGTTGAGCATCCAACTTGGGCTCAGGTCATGATCTCATTGTTTGTGGGTTCGAGCCCCGCGTCAGGCTCTGTGCTGGCAGCTAACTCAGATCCTGGAGCCTGTTTCAGATTCTGTGTCTCCCTCTCTCTCTGACCCTCCCCTGCTCACGCTGTCTCTGTCTCTCAGAAATAAATAAAAAATTTTAAAAAAATATGTTTAACACAATCCAATGTAGAGAAAGCCCAACGTTTATAGGAAGCATAGAATCTCTTATATATATAAAGGATGTCCCATTGGAGACCCATTCCCTCGTTTTATCAGCCACGCATCCTCATTCCCTCAGCCACGCAGTCTCCAAACCTCAGGGTCATTCTCCTCTTTGGCCTGCAATTTCTAGTTACTTTCAAGGGCTTGCTAATTTGTTCTTCAAAGCATCCCTGCACCCTCCTCTTACCACCTTCCAATTGTTCTCCATATTGCTAGACCTGACCCTTGGGATCCAGGTCACACAGCCTCAGCAACCCTTCCTTTTTCTCCACAACCACAAATACATTTTCCTAAAGTTAATTTAATCTGAAGCCTTGCAAAGAAATACTAGCTCTGTTATATGTAGGTTATAGTTATCCAGTGTACTTACAATCGTACTTAAAGCCTGCCACAGTCTGGCCCCAGGCTCGTCACCCATCATTCTCTAGCATGTCTGCACTCCAGCCAGGCAAGGGCAAAGCAGAGATGGTAAGAGCCCCCGTCAAGTTCAGGTCTCCCCTTCTCCGCCTGCTAGCTGGTGTACTTCATCCTTCCAAGCTTGTTCCCTTATCTATAAGTTATATGAATAATAACCAAACAAAGCTGTTAGGGAAATTAATGTGATGATGCATGGAAAGCACCTGATCCTATGCCTGATACATAATTGGCTCTCAATAAATGGTAGCATTTCTAATGATAGCCTTCTTAATATATAATGATATGCACCTCTCTGTCGTATAGACATTTCTAGAAACCTGTCCTCTACCTACTAAAGTCATTTGTTTCTCCTTTAGGACCTGCTTCAGGTTCTGCTTACCTTCCTGCTGATTTCTCCTCCTAAACCCACCTGCTCTTGGCAGTTCTCACGTCCGCATTATTGCTGTGTTTGCTTTACATTGTTTTCAAACTTTTCTTAAAGAGCTTGTCTTTCTCATCAGACTGTAGTAGCTCGAGCTGCCCCCAAACGGAGGAGACGATCGTGCAAAGTCATGAGCCTCCTTGACTTCACCCTCTTTTGAGGATTTTGAAGTGATCACGAAACAGGTGGAAGATTGGATAGTTGATGTCTGAGGATCTTTTCAGTGGTGATTTTTGGAGTCTGAGTTGTTTAAGATCAGGGACCTGGCTTATACTTCCTCCTACTTCTCACGGCTTAAGAACATTTTAGGGACACTCAGTTATGTGGTGTTTGGCAGACTGGCTTTCCGCTCTTGATCTGTCCCAAACAAGCAATAGCTTTCCATCCTGCAGGGAAGTTTAGGAGGGTGAGTGCCAGGCTGGAGGATGGAAATCCCCACATGGATCACCCTGTGCCCTCTAGGAAGCTTATAATAAGTGTTTAATTAACAAGCACCAACCATAAGCAGTGTTTCACTGCATCATTGTACATCCCTTGGAAATGAGCAACTGGAAGAGTAGCCTTCAGATTTAAGCCCAGAGTTTTAGGAAGAAGTTAAAGGAAAAGATCCATTGCCAAAAATCAAAACTCCTTAGGTTCCACACACACAAAAAAAGTCCATTTCTTTGGATGCCTGGGTGGTTCAGTCAGTTAAGTGTCAGACCCTTGTTTTCGGCTCAGGTCTTGGTCTCACAGATTTTGGGATAGAGCCCCGCACCAGGCGCCGTGCGGGGCCTGCTTGGGATTCCCTCTTCTTGCTCCCTGCCCCTCCCCTGCTCCTGTGAGCCCGCATGCTCACCCAGTCACTCTTTCGAAATACACATTTTAAAAAGAAAAAGCCCTTTTCTTTATAACCTCCTTACTGGAACCAAGAGTCCATGATTGTAAGATAGCATTTCTCTTCATTGTCTTTATCGGAAACTCTGCTCTTCACAATCAGTTTTGAAACCGTTTCATTACACAAGGCACTTCTAATTTCTGCCAGTTTGTTGTAGCTCTAAAATCAACTGCTTTTCCTTCTCTGTTGCTGAATTTCAGGTAGCTGCTCTTAATCTCATTGTGGCCTGGCCTTTTTCTACCAATTTGCCTTAATGCTGAAAGAACCTTCAGCTTCAAAGAAGGCCTCCCCACCCCTCTCCAGTTGGAGGAGGGGAGAGGGTGACGTAATGGCGGACTGGAAAAGATAGGAGGGAATCAGTTAATCACAGGTTGTCCGAGTTGTTTTAGGTGGCTTTATATTTCTTGAATTTAAGATCAATGTAAACTATAAACATTTCAGGCTGAGAATTTAAATAGCAACAAAAAACCCTGGTTTTTACTAATGTCAGGAATGACTCATCTGGTGAGAATGGTATTGTATTGATAATACAATACAGAGAGAAGGAAAAGACTGTGGTATCTGCTCTCTTTGTGTTTCTGACCTTGAGGAGAATTGTAACTTGTTTGTTGCAGAAGTTGAGCATCTAATGTGCCTGTGCACCTGTTCTTATATTTTAAACGGCACAGCACTTGCAGATCCATGATTGCTTTGTGGGTGAAATATTTTCTGCAATCTGTTGAACTGGGTTTTTTTAAAGAATGTATTTATTTGTATTTTTTGCATCGCATTTCTCAAAAATATGCTTTCTGTTCTATTTCAACACCCTGGTCTCCTCATTACAATTGGAATATGTTTGGCTTTTTCTTTTCAAGGTAACATTATGATGATTTCTTTTTCACATAGAGACTATGAACCAGGCAACTCCTGCTAGAAAGCTGGAGGAGGTCCTTCACCTAGCCGAGCTCTGCATAGAAGTCTTACAGCAGAATGAAGAGCATCACGCAGAGGTGATGACTTGCTTTTAACGGTCCTATAAAGCCGCACGTAATGCTTTGCCGTAGAGGGAGCACCACTGAAGAAGTGGCCTGCCCATAGACTTTGATATGTAGCTGGCCATCTACGTGTAAAAAACCCTGAAAATGTATGTGCATTTCCTAGGCAAACAACGCCTCTGTGTTACAGAGGGATTGTATATGTATATAGTGTACTCTCTATTCCCGACAGCAGTCACTCTGTGAGGAACACGGGAGAACTTACGGGATCTGCCAGGCACGTACAGGTAGTAAGAAGCAGAGCTGGAAAACAAACCCCATCTCCTGATGCCGGATTGCTTGCGCCTTCCCCATGCTGGGATGGCTTTAGTTTAGAAATGGAAAGTAGTCAAGGTGCAGAAGGAGAAGTGGTGATAAACTATAACAAGATCGAATGGAAGATACGTATAACTGCATGATGGATAAATAGTCTTTTATTCTTACCATCAAACTTTTCTTTCAATTTTCACAAAACCTGCATTGTTTATAGTTTTTAGAAGATTTAATTAAATATTAACATTCACTCTATAGAGTGATATTTCACCAGGCCAACTGCTTTTTCTATGATTTAAAAGTGCTACTCTTTCTAAAAGAAATGAGTATATTTAAAAAAAAAAAAAAAAAGGCGTGTCTGGGGGGCTCAGTCGGTTAAACCTCCGACTTCGGCTCAGGTCATGATCTCACAGTTCGTGAGTTCGATTCTCACATCAGGCTCTGTTCTGATGGCTCATAGCCTGGAGCCTGCATAGGATTCTGTGTCTCCGTCTCTCTCTGCCCCTCCTCCTCTCCTGCTCTGTTTTTCAAAAATAAACATCAAAAATTTTAAAAAGAAAAGAATTTTATGACTTTGAATTGGGTGGAGAAAATATACAGAATTAAATAAATATAAATTTCAGTGTCTTAACAGTGCTTTTATTCTTGAGAAAGCACGTGAAATGGACAAGAATTATTTTAAAAGCCCAGATACAGAAGAATTTCTAGAATATTCATATGTAATGAGGCCATATTCTTAAAAATATGAGAAACTACAGGAAGTGCGTTTTAAGCAAATTCTTAAAAAAGAATATTCATGAAAGCTTACTATAGGTAACTAAGATTTATTGTATCTGGTTATAAATATGATCATTCAAAACATCTGCTTTTAGCTCACACTATGGAATCTAGTTTTTACCTTACATCTGTCATGTGTGAACTTGTTATGGATATTTTATTTTAAACTGAAGAAACAGCTGCTTCAATAATTTGAAATGAATCCCCATGAGGATCTTCTCCAGGCTAGTATCACTGCTATGTTACAATGAAAATGATTATATGATAAGATATATGTATGTGTTGTCTTTGTCTTTTGTTAAAAGGCATTATCATCAGATTATTAGATTTTTTTGAATTAAAAAATATTTCTGATTGGATATTCAGTTGCAGTGTATTTCACCTAAACAAGTACATCTAATATTCCCATACATTTCACAAAAATAACATTTAATTTTCCTATACTCGTAAGAAAAATAATTACTCTCTTGTCTTTTAAATGCAATGATTAAGTGTTGTCTACTCCATGCAGTCACTAAATGCTTGTTAAAGAGAATGTCTCCAAATAGAATTAAAATGTAAATAATATTTTGTAACCCACAAAAATACGATTGACCTTATTGAATACAGATAGATAATTGTAACTCATAAATATCACTCTACTACAGGCTGAAATATGAAACTATTATAATGACCTCTCTTTAAAATGCTTTGTAACACTATGACCTTTTCCATTCCCCAATGCTTCCCAATTCTTGGAATCCATCAGGGAAGAGAGGTGAGTAAAGCTGTTCCCACTATTTTTCTAGCATGGAATAACTTTTAGTGAGGATAATATAAAACCCGCTTTGACTGTACTTAATTTTAAAGCCAAGTTACTTCTCCTTACAATTAAAGATGATTACCTTGAATAGACTTACCTTTTTTGTAGTATTTCTGTAAATGTGTCTTAATAATTGTGTGCATAATTACTGCTGGCCATCTAAGCAAAGGGCAGCTGAAATGGTTGTGATAATTTGTTTTTATCCTTTTTTTTTTTAGCCTTTTTCTTTTCTTTCTTTTTAAGATTTTTATTTTATTTTTAAGTAATGTCTACACCTAATGTGGGACTCAAGCGTTATAACCCTGAGATCAAAAGTTGCATGCTATACTGACTGAGCCAGCCAGGCACCCCACCTTTTTCTTTCTGTAACCAGCAGATCAACTTGTTCTTTGAACAATATTGGGGAGAGAATTGGTCTGATGCTAAAGTCATTTCCAGAGTAAATTAGTAGCCTGCACTCTGCACTGATCTTTATTCTGCTGGATGTTCACGCTGGAGTCTCTTTACGGGAGAGCACCTGCTCGGCTCCCTTGGTGGAGGTCAACGTGTCTGCCTCACGGAGCCCCCGCCCTGTGTGCTGGCTCCTGCATAGGCTTCTCTTACCTTCACTGTGCCTCTATCACAGTGGCAGTTTAGTTTCAGGGCTAAGAGGTTGTTTCTATCTTTCAGCAGTTTCCCGGTCCAGCATTTTTTACTTCCTTCACATTTTTGACAGTCCTCACTTCTCTCTGATGGGCTTTCTACTTCTCCTTTCAGGCTTTTCTTCTGAATTTTTTTTTTCTTTAAAAAGATAGTTTAAGATCCTTTCCAGAAAATCTTTAAGTCTATCTCCACATTCCAGTGCCTAGACTGTGCCTGACCAGAAATTTAGGCAAACCGATCTGTCAACTGTCTATCCAGAGACTACTCACTTAGACAATGCCGGGAGGTCCCGGGTGCTGAGGAGCAAGCCCTGGGCTCCCACCAGCACGGCGCCTCCACCTGCACCATTTGACTGATAAGAAAACTGACCCAGAAAGGGTGAGCGACTTGCCAGAAACGCACAGGTGGTTAGTTACGCGACTGCAGACCTGGGTGCTCTGCAGTGAACCACGTTGTTATGTCTCATTGACTAGAGGGGCAGAATGGTTGCCTGGCCCTGGTCTGCTGCCGGGTTTCATACCCGGCCCCGTAGCAGGGGTGGCAGTACAGACGGGATGATTATGGTGCAAGCCTGGGGACGCCCCTTTCCATTAATTAGTTTTAATTACATAATATTTGTATCTTGATAGCCGGTGAGATAACCCACCATTTTTGAGGGTGCTTTTATGTTTAGGGTTAGATTAGCCTCTTGTCCAACAAATGTCCCTTATTTTGGAAGAAGATAACCAGTAAGTGGCGTTTAAACGGCAAAGGTGTAGAGGTGGAGTTCCATTTGCAGCGGTGACTCTCAAATGGAATTCCATGGGCATAAATAGGCTACCAAAAATGTCTGTTAATTATTTAGTAATGTTTAAGACTGGGTATGTATCATATATATAATACTATACAATAATAAGAGTAGTAATTTTCCCTGAAAAGTGCTTTTCCCTGAAATATGCTTTGAAATATTTTCAGTTTACCATCTGTCTTGGTTATTTCGATATTTACATTCATGTATGAATCCAACTAGGGAGAGATTTTTTTTTTAAATCCGAAGAGTTGTAAAAACCTATGGTTAGTTTGACAGTGGTTTAAGTATCATGCTCTAGTCCATTCTGCTGGCTCCTCAAAAGAGCTTACATATTTCTGGAATGTGGCCCCCTCAGTTTTACGTTGCTCTCTGTGTATGTTCAGGCTGGGGGCTCTCCTAGACACTAGACTTGACTACAGAGCTTTCAAGATCATCTATAAAATACAGGATCAGAAATTGATCTTTTCTTGGGGGAAAAAATGAGCACATAGTACATTTCAAAATCAGATTCACTGTTTTTGTTCATTTATGCAGTTCTCTTTTTTTGTTATTGTAAATTATAAAGTTTAACTATATTTTTAGGGTAAAAGTAATCAAAAGCCTCTGACCTCAAATAAATTAGAAAAGACATAAAGAAATAAGATATTAATAGTTGTTCTGGCAAGGAAAAATCAGAAGACATTAACAGTGGTCTGATTTGCACAACATGACAGACATACAGATAGATGGACAGGTATTAGTTGATCAAGAAGCATCTACGTGTGTAAGTGTATCTCTACACTCCAGCTGACTGAGATTCAAATTATTTTTCTGTCACCTACCAACTGTATGACTTTGGGCAAGTTCTTTAATCTCCCTGAGTTTGCTAACATAGAAAGTAAGGGTAATTATGCCATCTACCTTTGTGGAAGGGGTGTTTGGAGGGTTAAACGATGTAATGTATAACATTACATTGAATAGGGGCACCTGGGTGGCTCACTCAGTTAAACGTCTGACTCGGTTTCAGCTCAGGTCATGATCTCACGGTTGTAGGATCGAGCCCCACGTCAGGCTCTGCTTCGAGTGTGGATCCTGCTTGGGATTCTCTCTCTGCTCTCTCTCTGCCCCTCCTAAGCTCGCTCACGTGCTCTCGCCCTCAAAAAATAGATAAAAATAAATAGTAAAAAAAAAAAGTATTTTGAGAAATAATTGGCACATAAAAGATCTAAGTTCATATTATAAGATCTGTTATAGAATTCAACTCATTTCTGTAATTGCTGATAATGATTACTTTTTTACTTTTGTACAAGCAAGAGATTTTCATATTCACTGACTTTCCACAACAACCTTAGGGGAGGTGAGGACAAGTATTATTATTGACAATTTGCATAAGAGGAAAGCCACCGAGGGAACTGATTTGCGCATGAGCTCTCAAGTCTCACACTAAGTGCAAAAGCTCGATACTCACTTCTACTTTCAGGGTCCATTCTTACCTGCCACTGTTTTCAATTACACTCAGAAAACAAACAGCTTTCAAAGTATTGTCACCTTGTCACATATTTCATTTTTCACCGTATAAGATCTTTCTATTGTTAGAACGTTGGTAGAAATGGTAGGGCTGAAGGATTACAATCAAGTTTGTTTTGTATTTTCCTCTTAATCAGTTACCCATTGTCTTCTGCCTCTGCCATCTCATTTACAAAAATTAGTGGCTTGGCACTAGAGCCCAGATAACTTTAACCCAGGTAATCAGGACTTGACTGGTGCCCTCCAGATGGCTATGTTTCTGAGTGGGGTTTCCCCCTCCCTGGTGGAGACCCTGATGCCCTGACACTCCCACCACCTCCCAGGAAGCAGTCCTCGAGGGAGGACATCATACAGCCTCTCTTCTTACTAACAGTCGCTGGTGGGATGACTGCCACCTCGGGGGATGATAGGAAAGTAAGGGGGTAGGTGTAGAAACCACTCTGTTCTCAAGGTGACAGCCTGGGACCCTTAGTTTTTCTTTTCAAAGACCGTGATCGCTTAAAGCTTTCTCTGATCGTCTTAGGAGAATAATAAGCCTTCATCACAGATTGGCTTACGTTCATCAGGAATACAGTTTGAGACACAGAAATACACTTCTGCAAAACATAATGAAAATTGTGACGATGCCAAAATCTTGCCATCCTGAAGTTACTTTTTTTTTTCTTTTTGATAAAATTCTGTCCCATTTTATTTCATTCCCCAACTGTGGCTCTGTCTTCTAAGTTCACTATAAAAAGAGCTGTGGAATGTTTCTGAGTCTTGAAACAATCCTGACTTAACATGATGGTTACTTTCTTAATCTTTTAAGATTAAAATTTCTTAATTTTAATCATTTGGGAAAGTATTGACTGTGAACTAGAAGTGAGGCTATAAGTCTGTCTTTGAAGCACTGCCTTTTTGGTGGAGTTTCTCTCCTGCTGTGCCTAGAGTCAGGGTGAGGTTCCCCTCCGGTCAGTCACTGTGGCAGCTCTACAAAAGAAAGGAGCAAGACATATGTGGTGAAATGACACTATTTTATTTTTTACTTTTATATTATTTGTCACATACCCATTTAAGTAGATAGTTAAAAAGTATTCAGAGATACTATTTTGAAAGAGCAATAGCTCATGACATAGAGCATACCATTTCCAATAGTATTTCACATTTATATATTTGTAGCAACAAAGTTCAAGTCATAAACACTAAGCTGGGCATTAACTAACTCGGACATCTGTTTATATTCTTCCTGTAGGCAATGCTGTCTTACATTTACTGTCCATTAATTCATTACATGATGATGTTTTGTATTAATAAATTGTGGGATGCTGGGTGGCTCAGTCGATTGAGCATCCAACTTTGGTGAGGTCACGATCTCAGCGTTTGTGAGTTCGAGCCCCACATTGGGCTCTGTGCTGACAGCTCAGAGCCTGGAGCTGCTTCAGATTCTGTGTCTCCCTCTCTCTGCCCCTCCCCCGCTCATGCTCTATCTCTGTCTCTCTCTGTCGAAAATAAATAAAACATTAAAAAGAATACTTGTATTAATAAATTAAACATTGTCTTGTGATACAAGATTTTAAGAAAATATCCAATGGGTTGATATTTTATAATCCATTTTGTTTTTTGCAGTTTGACATGTATATGGTTTTAATCTAATTCACATTTGAAGAAATTAAATGAAGTTTTACAACCATGTATCACACGTTCTTAGAAAGTTCTCACAAGTAAACTTTGACTTCTCTGGCTATCGCATGATAAATCTGTTTTGTTTTTTAAATGTTTATTAATTTTTGAGAGAGAGAGAGAGACAGAGTGAGAGCAGGGGAGGAGTAGAAAGGGGAGTCACAGAATCTGAAGCAGGCTCCAGGCTCTGAGCTGTCAGCACAGAGCCCAATGCAGGGCTCAAACTTATGGACTGTGAGATCATGACCTAAGCCGTAGTTGGAAGCTTAACAGACCGAGCCACCCAGGCACCCATGATGAATCCTTTTTAAGTGATTAATTCCAATTAGAAAAATAATGGAAACTTCTATATCACAGAAGTGTAAATGCTTTGTATCTGTTTGGTTAAAAAGCTAAAGCACTACCAAAAGATAAATTTAAAAAAGGGAAGAAGGGGAGCACCTGGCTGGCTCAGTAGGCAGAGCATGCAACTCTCAATCTTGGGGTGGGGAATTCAAGCTCCACATTGAGTATAGACTTTATTTAATTAAAAAAAATTTTTAAGGTGGGGAGGAGGGAAGACCTCAAAAGCAATTCACTAAAAACAGTATAAAGAGAGCCCTTATGTATATAAAAAAGTGTTCAAACTCATTCATTATTAGAGAAATGCAAATTAAAACAGAACTGAGATGGTGTAGCCAGAGAAATCCACATTATTTTTTGTGTGAGTGTGATAAGAGCACTTAACGCAAGATGTAGCCTCTAAGCAAAATGTCGAGTGTGTAACAGAGCACTGTTAACCATAGGCACTGTACTGCACAGTAGATCTCTAAGACTTGTTTGTCTCATATAACGAATCTTTGTACCCTTTTACTAATTCATCTCTGCTTCGCGTTCCCCGCCCCCCCCCATCTCCCAGCCATTCTACCTTCTGAATCCACCATTCCACTCTGCTCCTAGGGATTTGACTATTTTAGATTTCACTCAGCATAACATCCTCTAGATTTAACCAGGTTGTTGCAAATGGCATGGTTTCCTTCTTTTTTAAAGGAATTTCCATTGTATATAAGTGCCATATTTTCTTTATCCATTCATCTGCTGATGGACATTTAGGTTGTTTCCATGTCTTAGCTGTTGTGAAGAATGCTCCAGTGAACAGGGCAATGCAGAGGTCCCTTTGAGATTCTAATTTCAATTCCTTCAGATATATACTCAGAAATGGGATTGCTGGATCATGTGGTACTTCTATGTTTAATTTGTTGAGAAACCTCCAAACTGTTTATCATAGTGGCGGTAGCAATTCACGTTTTCAGCAACAGTATATAAGAGTTCTCCTTTCTCTACATCTTCAACGAAACTTATCTTTTTTTTTTTGTACTAGCCACCGTAATAAGGTGTTATATGATAATTCGTTGTGGTTTTGATTTACATTTGAAAATCATATTATGATTAATGATGCTGAGGACCTTTGCATATAGCTGTTGGCCATTTGTGAATCTTCTTCAGAGAAATGTCCGTTCAGGTCTTTGCCCATCTTTTAATCAGGTTATTTGGGGTTCTCATGCTGTTGGGTTGTAGGGCTCTTTATATGCTTCGGGTATTAACCCTTTATCAGATAAACTCTGGGCAAATATTTTCTCCCATTCCTTAAGATCCCTTTTCATTTTGCTGATAGTTTACTTTGCCATGTAGTAGCTTTTAATTTGACATAGTCTTGTTTATGTATTTTTGCTTTTGGTGTCATATTCAAGAAATCATTGGGTAATTTTCCCTTATGATCTTTTTTATTCCCATGGCATTGGTTATAATGCCATTTATGATTTTCATTTATGATTTTATTTTTTCATTTGTGATTTTACTTATTTGTATCTTCTGCTTTTTCTCTTTATTAATCTAATGTTTTGTTGATACTGTTTATATTTTTAAAAATTTAACTCCTAGTTTCATTGATGCCTTCTATTATTTCATATTCTGTATTTTATTTATTTAATCTCTAATCTTTATTTTCTTTTTTTCCTAACTTCAGACTTAGTTTGTCTTAGTTTATTTTCCTGCTTCCTTGAGGTGTGATATGAGGTTGTTATTTGAGATCTTTCTACTTTTTTAATATAGGTGTTTATTGCTGTAAGCTTCCTTCTTAGAATTCCTTTTACCGCATCCCATACATTTTGGTATGTAGTGTTTTCATTTTTGTTTGTCTCAGGATATTTTCTATTTCCCTAATGAATTTTTATATTACTCAGTGGTTGTTCACGAGTGTCTTGTTTATCTCCATGTATTTGTGATTTTTCTGTTTTCCTTTTGTTACTGATTTCTGATCTCTTTCCACAGTTATAAGGAAAGATACTTGGGATGATTTCAAAAGTTAAGAATTGTTTTGTGACTTAGCATGTGGTCTCTCCTGGGTATTGTTCTGTGTGTGGTTGAGAAGAATGTGCAGTGTGTGGTCATTGGGTAGAATGTTCTATATCTGTCTTTTAGGTCCATTTGGTCTAAAGTGTTTTTCAAGTCTGCTGTTTCCTTACTAATTTTCTGTCTGGATGAGATCTATTATTGAAAGTGTAGTTTTAAGGTCTCTGAATGTAATTGTGTTGCTTTCTGTTTCTCCCTTAAGATCTGTCAAGGCTTGTTTTATATATTTAGGTGCTCTGAGCTTGGGTTCATATATATTTGTAATTATTCTTTCTTGTTGGTAAATTGACCCTTTAATCATTATATAGTGATCCACTTTTTCTCTTATGACAGTTTTTGATTTAAAGTCTGTTTTGTTTGATGTAAGCATAATCACCCCTGTTCTCTTTTGGTTACCATTTGTATGGAATATCTTTTATAATACCTTCACTTTCAGCCTATGTGTGTCCTCAAATCTAAAGTCTCTCATCAGCATAGAGTTGGATCTTGTTGTTTTAATTTATTCAGTCTGTGTCTTTTGATTGGGGAGTTTAATTCATATACACTTAAAGCAAGTATTCTTAGGTAAGAATGTACCTTTTAACTGGACTCCAGATTTTTAACAGTCTTTTTTAAGGTGGTAACAACTTAAATTTAATTACATACAAAAACACTACACTTACCCCACTCACACATGCACACATTATGCTATTGATGTGAGAATTGACTTCTTCTATACTGTGTATCCATTAACGAATTTTTCTGGTAATAGTCATTCTTAAGTTTTTTTTATGGTAGAAAACTTTTGTTAACACCCTCATACTCATGATGAGGGTAATAAAAGTTGAGTCAAGACAATTTTTATTCATAATTGAAACTTACATCTTCATCAGTTGACATCAGATTTCACATAGCCCAGTTGCATTCATAAAGTGAAGAGTAACCAGTCTATTCAAAGCATGGGATTAGTAGACTCAGACATTTCGAAAGTCTGTCCTTGAAGGACTAAGAGAAAAGTATGTTCTAATCTTTTACATGAGGACTCAATGTTCTTTAACTCCCCTTATTACATATGATATTTGTAGTTCCCACATTGAAGAGACCTGGGAATTTATCCCAAAAAATGTGAGCTTAAAATACAAGACTGCCATATTAAAATTTTTGTTGACATTAGATCTAGCAAAGACTCTAGGGAAAAAAAAAAAGTACTGGCTGTAAATGTCTTCTACTTATGTAAATATGGATTTCTTAGGAAGATTGATTCTCCATGAAAGGTGCTTTTCATTAATCAGGCCAACTTCTAAAATTTATGGCACATTTAAAACCTAAACTATAGTTTGCTCCTTTCTGTAAGTGAAATAGACCTGAGGGATGAAGACACTTAAATCTTTGTATTTCAGTATGAGTTATCTGATTTGGATTTGATTTTTCTTTATAAAACCCATACTTAGTCATTGGAGTCATGTTCATCTATTTAGCAGTTTAGGGAACAACTTGGCGATTTTGTGGTTTTGAGATTATGGTTCTCTTAAAGTGTCAGTGTTTTATAAAATAGTGAGTGTTCTTGTAATTTTACAGGCTTTTGTGATAGAGTACTGTTTTGTTATATAATTTTGACTTGGTTTCTTTCCATTTACATTTGTGTAATTTCAGGAAAAATACTGAACATCTGAGTCCTGGATGATACTAATACTAATAATTGCAGAGGTTTTTTGCTTTTGTTTTTTTAAATACTTTTCTGGAGTGCCTGTGTGGCTCAGTTGGTTGAGCATCTGAGTTCGGCTCAGGTCATGATCTCACGGCTCGTGGGTTCAAGCCCCGCGTCAGGCTCTGTGCTGACAGCTCAGAGCCTGGAGCCTGCTTTGGATTCTGTGTCTCCCTCTTGCCCTGCCCCTCCCCTGCTCATGCTCTGTCTCTCTCTCTTTCTCAAAAATAAATATTAAATTTTTTAATACTTTTCTGCTTTAGGTTTTATAATAGAAGTAAAAATGATTTGTGTACCCTTATTGGAGTATTATATTACTATTAGTCTATGTATTTACCTTTTCCAGTGAGATTTATGCTTTCATATTTTTTTGTTATTTTTTAGCATTTATTTTTAAGAGACAGAGGCAGTGTGTGAGTGGGGGAGTAGGAGAAAGAGGGAGGCACAGAATCCAAAGTAGGTTCCAGACTCTGAGCTGTCAGCATTGAGCCCAACATGGGGCTCAAACCCACAAACCATGAGATCATGACCTGAACCAAAGTTGGATATTTGACCGACTGAGTCACTCAGGCACCCCGATATACATATATATATATATATATATGCAGAAACTATATATAGGGGGATATAGTTTATTTAGTTTTTGAGAGAGACAGAGCTCAAACAGGGGAAGAGTAGAGAAAGAGAGGGAGAGAGAGAATCCAAACTGACTCCACACTATCAATGTGGAGCCCAATGAAGGGTTTGAACTCAAAACCACAAGATCATGACCTGCACGAAAATCAGGAGTAGGACGCTCAACCACCCAAGCACCCCTACATTTTCATATATATTTGTGTTAATGTGTAGCATCCTTTGTTTCCACTTGGAAGAATTTCCTTTAGTACTTTTCTGTAGGGCAAGTCTAGTGGTAATGAGCTTTTTCAGCTTTCGTTTTCCTGAGTAAGTCTTTAATTCTCCTTCATTTTTAAAGTTTGCTGAGTTTTCTTGGTTCGCATTTTATTTCTGGCAGTTGTATGTATCTTACCACTCCCACCAAGCCACCAAGGTTTCTGCTGAGAAATTTACTGATAGCTTTGGTGGGGGGGGGGGGGGATGATGTGTTATTTTTCTCTCTCTGCTTTCAAAATTCTCTGTCTTTGGCTTTTGACAGTTTAGTTATAATGTGTCCTGGTGTGGACTTTTTTAGGTCAAGCCATTTGGTGTCCTTTAGGTTTCATGAATCTGGATGTCTATTTCCCTATCCGTAATTGGGAGGTTTTCAGCCACTGTTTCTTTTAAATAAGCTTTCTGCCCCTTTCCCTTCCTCTCCTCTCTTTGGGACTCCCATAATATCTATCACTGCTTTATTTTAAGATCTCCCCTAAGTCCTGTAGGCTTTCTTCACTTTTTTTGATTATTTTGTTATTGTTCCTCTGACTGGAGGACTTCAGATTACTTGTCTTCAAATTCATTGATTTGATTCCTTCTCCTTGATCAACTCTGTTGAAGCTCTCTGTTGAATTTTTCAGTCATTGTTCTTCAGTTCTTGAATATTTATTTAGTTCTTTTCATGGTTTCTGTCTCTTGGTTGAACTTCTCATTTTTTTAACACATCG
This sequence comes from Crocuta crocuta, assembly GCF_008692635.1. Classification (NCBI taxonomy): domain Eukaryota; kingdom Metazoa; phylum Chordata; class Mammalia; order Carnivora; family Hyaenidae; genus Crocuta; species Crocuta crocuta. The sequence goes on from NW_027531893.1 coordinate 2,012,835, forward strand.
TGTTCCTGATTTTATTTAGCTGTCCATCTGTGTTCTCTTGTAGCTCACTGAGCTTCTTTAAGATGCTATTTTTTGTATTCTTTTAGGCCCTTTGCAGATCTCCATGTGTTTGGAGTTGGATATTGGAGCTTTATTTTGTTCTTTTATTGGTATCATGTTTCTTTAATTCTTCATGGTCCTTAATGACTTGTGTTGGTGTCTGCACATTTGAAGAAGCAGTAATCTCTTGTAGTCTCTACAGACTGGCTTCCTCAGGGAAAACCTTTCACCAATCAACCCACTAAGGCATTAAGAGATCTTTGGTGGGCTGGTTGGTAGGGTTTATGGGCTAGCTGGCTGGCAGGGACCACAGGAAGTTGGGCCTCTGCTGGGTTCCATGGCAGGCAGTCTTTGTTCTGTGGTCCATGGTCAGACCACATGGTTTTCAAGAACTTTCTAAAAAGTAAATATTATTTTCACTCCTCTAAACAGCAGATTTTTTTAAGTGAATATTGCCATGACCTAAACGGCACTATAAAATGCCTAGCTAACTATAAAGTAATAAATAGAACATACACAGACTCATCTTTGTAGTGTTACTGTCAAATTTAAGGGGCAGAAGTTAAAATATTCACAATGAAATCATATATGCAATGCCAAGACCTGCAAAATTAAAATGCTGAGCATCAGAAAGACTATGTAAGACTAGATATGAAAGACAAAGACCATCAGAGCATTGAATTTTCATCAAAGAGTTAAGAAATGCCTCTCTGTGAAAGAAAGTGTATTTTAGCTTTAGACCTTAGATTCATTTTTAAAAGTACTGCAAATAAAAAGTAGTATTTTTTAAGTGTGAGAAAAAATTTTATACATGAATTTTAAATAATCAAATTTGGCATTGAATGAACTAGGAAATCTAGGGACACCTGGGTGGCTCAGTCAGCTAAGCGTCCGGCTTCGACTCAGATCATGATCTCACAGTTCGTGGGTTTGAACCCCGCAACGAGCTCTGTGCTGACAGCTAACTCAGAGCCTGGAGCCTGCTTCTGATTCTTTGTCTCTTTCTCTCTCTGACCCTCCCCTGCTCATGCTGCCCCCCCCTCCTCTCTCTCAGAAATAAATAAAACATTAAAACATTTTAAAAAAAGAAGTAGGAAATCTAATACAGCATTAAAATGCAAAATGACATGTTATCACTTTAATTTAAAAATACATGTTTGATATATAACATTTGAAAGTATATAAAACAAAAAAGAAAAATGTATCGCATAATTTAAGTGTAAGTACTATGAGCTTTTTGGTGTATTTCTACTATCACTGTTTTCTGTGAGTATTTTAAAATGTGTTATATATCCTATTCTATAGCATTCTACTACAGATTCACTTTTAATGACATGTTTTCGGATGGCACAATATTTGTGTGTGTTTCTAAGAAGCACTCTAATTTTACATTATTTCTTTACACTTGTGCAGGCATTTGCCTGGTGGCCCGATTTACTGGCCGAGCACGCAGAGAAATTTTGGGCTTTATTCACAGTGGATATGGATACTGCGCTGGAGGCCCAACCACAAGACTCCTGGGATAGTTTTCCTCTTTTCCAACTGCTTAATAATTTCCTCCGAAATGACAGTAAGCACGTGCATTTTCTTTCATATAGGAAATGGGGCGGGGGGTGGGGAGGTCACTGACGAGAACGTAGTGTGAGTGAGCGTGTATTTACAGAGGTCTCGCACTCACTGAACAAGATTGACATAGATAACATTAACGCTTGCTCGGTCCTCCTGACTTTTTCAAGCTGGGTTCTGGGGAAAACCAGTAGCACAGCCAGATTGCTCCACTGGCTTCTGAAGTTCCTCTTATTTCTGCCCTCCTGCCTTCAAGAACTGCTAACATAGGCAATCTCTTTGTACCCTGTGAATCAGAAAATCTTCAGAGGTTCGCATTTCTAAAGCACTTGAGAATACTTGCATCTCTGAAAGACAACTTAGAAATGTGCCATTATTCTAGGAATCGTGCTATATGAAGGCTTCTACTAATATGCATTCTGATAATACTGTTTGCCTGGGAGGGATTCACTTCCGTGATGGTGTAAGATTGCTATGTGAGATGGGTTGCTCTCTCAGTATTTAGAAATTTAAGAGGATGTAAAGGTCCTCTGTTGAGACCTTTCTTTCCAATGCAACAGTTACTTTTACAACTTTTCTGGTACCTGGTCTTCTAGAAACCAGAAGAAACCTAGTTTTACATCAGAACTTTATAGGGACATTTCTTAACACACAGATTCCTAGGCCTTTCCTCTGATGATTCTTTTTAAAGTCCCCTTAAGCCCAAGTTTGGCCACTACTGACGGCCTTTGCTTTAACACTTGCAGCGATCACAGGGTCACCAATTACCTGGTCAATTCAGTTTGTCCCATTATAGAGCGAGTGGATCTCTGCCTCCTCCTGCCCTCTGCTGCTGACTGTTCTACCTGATCGATGTAACCGCCTTCACCTCTTGTGTTTTCTTCCCCAAGCCGTCACTGCTAGTCATTCAGCCCTTCGTCACATGAGAGTGTTCCTGTGCCCGTTACCATTCTTATCACCTTCCCCTGCACAGACCTCACTCCACGTCTCAGGATTGCTCTGGAGTGTGGTGCTGGGAAGAACATAGTGCTCACAGTGTGACCTGAGTAACCCAGGTCCCCGGGAGAGGTGCTGTCCCTCTGCGCTGTCTTTGTGCAGCTCACGCTGCTCTAACCCACCAAGGAACTCAGCCACCCTGTGATACATTGCAAACTTAATGTACTTTAACACCGCAGATCCTTTACTGCCTGCCTTTCCAGGACGCCATCATTATGTACTTCTAGGCTTAAACTTAAATCCATGTCTTTACATTTATCTTTGTTTAAAAAAAAAAAAAAAAAAACTACTCTTGGGGCACCTAGGCGGCTTGGTCAGTTAAGCGCCCCACTCACGATTTTGGCTCAGGTCATGATCTCCCAGTTCATGAGTTTGATCCTCTGCACTGGCAGCATGGAAACTTCTTGGGATTCTCTATCCACCCCCATCTCTGCCCCTTGGCTGTTTCTTCTCTCTCTCTCTCTCTCTCTCTCTGCCTCTCTCTCTCTCTCTCTCTCAAACATTTTAAACTTTTTTAATAAAAAAATTACTCTTTTGGTTTTGTTCATCACTCTGTTCTGTCACATGTTAAGCTTTCTTTGGTTGTTCATCCCTTTCAACCTCTGATAAAACTGTAACTGTTTTACTGGGGTGGAGCAATACACATTAATATGAAATTGTGTGTAATATTAGACCCTCCATGGATATCAGATTTGATATTTGATATTTGATATTTGACTTGGAGAGCCATTCAAGAACCTCTGTTACAGTATGAGAGGCATCGTTTTTAGTAATTAATAACATGGACTATGATGCCAAAGAGATTCACATCTATGTCTGCCACTTGCAACTTGACCTTTGACATTAGCTTAACCCCAGTGAACTTTAGGTTCTTTATCTACAAAGGAAGCAAAGTAATAGTGCCTACAGTGTCATTGGTGGTGAGGATTGAACACCTTAATAGCTCACACATAGCAGATACAAAATAAATATTACAGGTATTAGTCTGTGAAAATTTCAGTCTTGACTCTTTCAACCAATTCATTCTCCTATCTGATTTCATTTCCAAAAGATTCTACTAGAAAGCCAAAGAACTACAGTGTCTACTCTCAGAAGTAGCTAAACCTACCTCATCCGTTTGTGAATCGTTCATTCTGCAAACGATCCCAGCCAGTTGTTAAGTTGAACTTTGGTTCCCTCCTGTCAGCTAGCAGACTCGGAATGACCTCTTCTTTTCCCAGTCTCTTAGCATCATTCATTTTCTGCTAAGAAATTATAAGTCCAGTTTCATGTTATCTTAAGACAATAAACCTGCTTCCAAAAATAAATATGTATGTTATTCAATAAGTCCCTTACTGAAAATAAAAAGTATAGGCTTATTTCGAGCATAGCTTTCTCCATTTGCCTGAAGAAGTCGAGAATTGACCATGTTTAGACTTATTTGGGAGTTTATTCAAATCTGAGGCATTTATTGTTCATAGTCAAACAGTAAAGATGAATCATTTAACTTACTCAACATATCAGAATTTACTCATGGAGAAAACAAGTGTAGATTTCTTAGAAATTTGGGGGAGGAACCTATACTGCACACTCCAATGAACTAGCATCCTTTAATATTTATTTTTTTAAGTTTACGTATTTATTGGGGGGAATGGCAGAGAGAAAAGGAGAGAGAGAATCCCAAGCAGGCTCTGAGCTGTCAGTCAGTGTGGAGTCCAACAGGGACTTAGTCCCATGAACCATGAGATCATGACCTGAGCCGAAGTCAAGAGTAGGACCCTCAATTGACTGAGCCACCCAGGCATCCCTAATATTTATATTTAAGAAGAGTTCTTACATTGCAGGGGTGAATTTATGAGAGTTATTTCAAAAAAGAACACTCAGTGAAGGGCCTCTCCCATGAGGCTGTGTGCATCCCTTTTCTCCTCAGCCAGGGTTGGAGGCCAAGATCGGCTCTCAAGGATCATTGTCAGGGCTGACTTGAGCTGGCAGCCTTATTTTCCTGCCTCAGACATGTGTGGTTGCTGGGAACCCCTACTTGGTCTATACCAGGCATGTGGACCTCACAGCCACACCAGGGTCTGAAGAGGCAGCACTGGGCAGGGGCCCTCTGGTTCTGCTTGGGTAGTGCCAGATTCTCATGAGCTCCTCGATGCTGGCCCGTGTTGCCCCAAAAGTAGCTTGGCCCCCTGCCTGGCCCATAGGCAGCACCTAACAAATGCACCTAAACAGGATCTCATGTGGGATTGCGAGGTGCGGGGTGGTGAGGAAGAGCTGTGAGTGTTTTAGAAAAGCTTTCAAGTACCAGCAGTTTTTCTTCACTAACAAAAGTTCTGAAAGCATCTTATTTTGTTCTAAAAGCAATAAACCACTTTCTGTAGAGCTATAGAAATAAAAAGGAACACTAAAATGAGAATAGCCGAAAGTTCATTTTTAGCCAGACCTACAGATATTTAATTCAAAAGAATTAAATTTTAAATTAAAGATTTCCTATCTTAAACCATTTCCGTAACATTGGCTGCTATTAAATGGATAAAGCATAGTTTTATGTTGTTGCTGTATTGTACGTTTTTCAGTTAAAACATGGAAGCATGTATTACTGGTCTCTTTTGAGCACTATCAATTTTGGGGTAAGTCTAGATCTTGGCTTTGATCTTGCAGTGATTAACAGATTTGAGAAAACATCAATTATTTCAGAGAAAAACAGCTCCTCCATGTAGTGAGGTAAATAGAAAAGTTCCCCAGTGCCATAATTTCCTTTTGGTATTGGGAGCACAGTATAGTCTGGGGAATTGAAATACAATGCAGTGACTTTCATCTCAAACTCAGAAGTTGCTATCCAAAGCCAAGACCACTGAGTATCTTAACAGTTGGTAAAATATACTTTTTTTTTTGCTATTAATATCACTCTTGATAATGAAGAATATTATTGATAATTATGTGTTTGTTTTATTAAATTCCTGAAATATTCAGATGGCGATTTAGTGAATTCAATTCAAATATGAAAATGTCAACCTATCCCTGTCCCTGCCTTGACCTTTTGGAAAGCTTAAGGAAAACCTAAAACTTCTATCCTTTTAATCCCCCTAGAAAGAAGGAGCCTCACATCAGTGCCATGGCGCGAGAGCATTTCCCACATTGACCCAATTAACATTGGAGTCCAAATTCTAATAATTAGGGCTTTAGCCAGGGGTAATAGAAACAGATTGCTCTGAAATGTCCAGTCTTGGAACAGGAGACCGTTTGCTAAATACCGGTACTTGCAGTACTTGCTGCTGTTAGCCCACATGTGATACGCAACTCGTATAGAGTATAGGTTTTAAATGGTTATAACTTATAATAATGTTGCATGCTTATGTTTGCTTTTCCAAACTAAACTTACTAACACATCTCCAAATAGTGGAGGTATGGGTTAGAATTTTTACTTCATTTATTTGTGCCTTGAAAACTTGGTAGCCGAGTTGTTTGGGGTTTTGTTTTTTAATGAAGAATCCAATATGTCCCCACTGGTTGGTTCCCATCTTTCTTAAGGCTTGGCTATTTTAAAAATAGGTGTTTATCTTTTGGAAAGGGGACTGGGCTTTAAACAAGTTCTCCATTTTCCAGCCTAGGAAAGTAAATCCCTCAGAGGTGATGTGCCCAGGAGGGAGCTCACTGATGAGGTGAGGTTCAGAGGCGAACGGGAGCCTGCCCCTAGGTCTCCAGTTCAGTCTCAGCCTGCGCTAACAAAAGCAGATTCTGGGACACTTACTATAATCTTTTAAAGGAAGATAGGAGATTCCTTGAAGTTTTATTTTGACCTCAGAAAATTTTCATAAAGCCCTTGAGTTATGGGGACAGAGGAAGAGAGTTGGTTAAAGGGTACAGAAAGAATCAGATAATGGTATTTGTTGTTCTGTCACGTATGGTATGAAACGTCCATGATGAGAATGCCAAGGACTGAACTAATTAGTGGGGGGAAAGATTCAAGACAGCCGATTCAGTTTCTGTTGTAAGGAGGAGAAAAATTCTGTTGGGGTCATGCGTCTTTCCTTAGAGTTGGGCTTGATTAGGGAAAGTCGTAGCCTTAAGAACCCTTGGAGATGAAATGTGGTTTTCCTCCAGGGAAGAGTATCAGCTGCACCACAATTTTAGCAACTGTCCCCAATCTCCTGCCCCTCACAGACTCACCCACTGATTCCCAGAGCAGGACTGATGAAAACAATCTCTGGCTCCTTCATTTCTGTCCAGAAAAGACTGAGCTCCCTGCTCATCCCTCCATCCTACCTCCATCCACCCTGATCTACTCCCCCCGCCCCAACTAAAGAGATAATTAGATGGGTAATCACTTTAAATGGTATCTAAGGAAACAGTTTTGAGAAAGAGATGTATTAAAGTTGAGGGAAAATAAATGTTTTCATAATGAAGCAATTAGCATGATAGTTACATGATACCGTGTGACTATAACGCTAGTACAAATAGATTCTACCCTTGCATGCTGTCTTCCACAATTGTCCTGTCGATAATAGATATGGCAAGTGACCGCTTCTGACAAATGAAAGCCATCTGCAAATGGCACAGATCATTTCTTTCAGCACTACTGAAAGGCAAACCCTTGGAGCTAGTCACCTTTTAATCTGTGGATATGTTAGCAAGTGGCAAATGACCATTCTTTTGGGAACTGATTCCCAAGTGAAAAATACCATGGTGCTTCTTCTTTAATTAACAGCCTTTTCACATTGCTAGCACATTAAAGCCATCCTGAAGAACACCCGTGCTTATATAATCAATGTCACAGCGTCTCCGCCTAAACGAATAATAAATGTTCGGGCTCTGCACTAAGTGAAAACCTATTCTCCAAGACTTTCACCTTCATAAAGATGGGCTCATAAAAATCGAAAAAGGAAAAATTGGAATGTGGTCTCATGAGGATAAAAAGGCTAGTGTTAATAATTAACAAGGAGAGTGAAGTGGAGTCAAATTAGCCATAATAGAGCCCAGAGTGACTGGCAAAGTCACCTCTCATTATCAAAAAACTCATTAAGAAATGAAGAAGTGGAAATCCCGCTGGGTTATTCTCACACTTAGGCTGTATCAGAGATTATTTTTCAGATTTCTTTCAGATGAGGAACTGTTAGGTCACCATATCGTATATTAGGTTAATCTTCGAGCTTTGAAATATGGAGGGCGGACACCTGCGTGTTATCCTACTTCAAGCGCTTAAATGAGCCATGCATCTGAAATTCACGAACTGGTGTTCATAGATACAGCCGTACATGCATCTACAAGGCACAATACAGAAAGAATATGACTTCTAGAGGACAACAGCGTTGTGTGCCAGCCTAGTTTTATAGATCGGCACATTTACAAATGATGAGATGACCACGAAAATGCAAAAATGTACTTAACTCCAGTTTCCAGAGTTGACTGAATTCAAAATTACATGTCAGAATTTGTTTTGCCAGAGTGTGTGGTAAAATAAATATAAAAGTAAGCAGTCGCTAGCTTTTTTTTTTTCAGTTGAGTTCCATGGTATTGCTCTAGATTCTTTACCACGTGTAGACATTTAAATTTTTTAGTCTGCTTTTTATATTTTCATAGAATTTAATGCCTTAAGGGAAATAACCTGCTCTACAATGCCTACGTGTCCCTCACAGTAGATGGGCAGAAAGTTCTGTAACCCCTGACGGCCATGAGCATCAAGAAGCCTACACTTGAGGGCTATTGATCATGTTACAGCCATACTCAATTGTTTTCATCACCTAGGGCAAGCATCGAGTAACATAATCCCAGTCCGAAAGCTGTATGTAACTGGAATAAAATTACGAACTTCTCCATTTGAATTTTATATTAAGCTCATAAAAGACAGCATGAGAAGAGCAGGACCATGAGACTTCTTTGTCTGTCTTTACCGTAAGCCTTGGTTAATGTTTATATTGATTTTTTTCCCTGAATTAATTCTGCAAGAAACAGGTGCTGAATGCCTAAAAATTTACAAATTCTAGTCACCTTGAAAAAACTGGATTAAAAACAGTCCTGGCCCTTGAAAAGTATATCTTCTAGTAGAGCATATGGATATATATCCCCTACCGACTCTAATGCAATAGATTGTAGAAATAGAACTCAATTATGTGTACAATATTGTGGCATCTTTAATTATAGTTTTCAACTTGGATTTGTTGGATTTGGGGTTGTTGTCCAAAATATAGGAAACATTATAACACCAGTGCCGCCGCTCCTTAGGTAGGTTAGGTAGATACATAGGTAGGTAGGTAGGTAGATAATTTTTAACAAGTGCACCAAGGGGAAAGGAAGAATTGGATGTGGTTTTAGGAGGTTGTTATGCTAGTAATTGTACAAATTCACTATTACCAAACTATATAGATTTATTTATTAACTTTTAATTAAAAGGAAAATAAAACCCAATGGATTTCCTATTCTACTTAAACTTTGAATGGACGCTCTCAGAGATTCCTTTATGAGTGGATTTTTGGTGGTATTTATTCAGTAAACACACATTTATGTAGTGCCTATTTAATGTGCCAGATTCGTGGCTGGGTGCTATTCCTAGATCTCAAGGGATTTTTTTTTTGTTTCGCTGTGTGTATTTTCTTCCGTGTACATCATTCTGACCTAGCCTGCAGTCTTCCTGACTTTCCTCCTGATGCCCTTGTTCAGATTTCAGCGATCCTCATTGTATACATTTGTCAACTAGTTTTATATCTTAGTCTGCTGGGGTTTCATTGTGCAGGATCCATATGGTTTGTAGTCTCTTGAATAAGTGTCGTTGTATGGCAAAGTCTTGTTTTTATTGTGGTCAGTGCTGTTGATTTTGCTGGTCATGAATTACTAGTTTCCTTCTCAAATGGCTATTTAAAATTAACGTTGACTAATTGGAAGAGGTGGTATAATATAAAATTGGATTATATGGGCTCAGGAGTCAACAGCATATTTTTACCCCAAAAAGAATACAGGAACTCTTTTATCTGCTTATTCTTCATTTATTCAGTGATGGTTATCTCAGTAATTGTTATTAATTGGAGCACAGTTTATATACTTAGTTGAAATCTTACTATTAAAAGCCTATGACAAGGACTTTTGTAAATGCACGACTCTTTTTGGTATGTAAATAATCAACACTAATTTATTAATTGTTGGGATGCTCAAAATAATTGGGCACATCTGCATCCCTAGTTTACCTTTTATTTAAGCCTTTTGCTTCCTTTCTGCCATTTCTAATTGTACTGTTCAGCTAGATGTCATTGATGCTTCATTATTTTCTGACAAGGTGATATTTGGAAACATGGAATCTTTGAGGGGAAAAAGATTATTTAACAAAGTAGATACTGGTCCTCCACTTAGATTCTTGTAACCACTGTTTTAGATTCCTTCCAACCCGTCCTTTCTACTTCCACACCTCGGATATCATGTCAGGAGCATTCTTGGAGGAGGCCCCATTGGGGGGTTGCCTCTTGGAATGAGCTGTTAGAACGGGGGCCTTGCACAGGCTTCATTTGGACAGGTGGCAGCCCCACATCACAGCCTGGCCTTACTAAACCATATGGAGAAGATGGAAGCACTCACTCTGACGCCTGGGGCTACATATTAAGAGGGCTTTTGACGGTGTCTGATAGGAGTGGAATGCAAACTGGCATATGGACAACTGAGAAAAAGAGCATACATTTACATATGCAAGTACAGCGTCCTGTGTTTCTGTCATCTTGCCTTTTGACACTGAGCTTTCTCTTTTCTGTCTTGCGCCTTCTGCATTTTTTCTGTATTTCTCTTCGTCTCTCCTCCTCTTCTCTCCCTTCCTCCCTCTCTGTATCCCTCCCTTCTCATCTCCCCCCCCCCCCCCCCCCCCCCCCCCCCCCCCNATAAAGGAACCCCCTGCTTCAACATGGGCAGACTTTGGGCCAGAATTAAGCATTTGTGACAGGTGCTGGGAAATATAGAAAACCTCCATTTTCTCCTTGTCTTCAGGATGCGTTAGTTTGCTATCAAGAGTCATGACTGAAGAGAAAAAAAGTATTCCTTTTGCCACATTCATTAAAATAAGAGACATAAAATAGCCACATTCATATCCAATAGAATTTTTAGCTGTCTGGTCTCGGACGTGTGGACTATCGTGTGTTTAAATACAACATTCAGGGACCCGTGGGTGGCTCAGTTAGTTTAGCTTCTGACTTCAGCTCAGGTCATGATCTGACAGTTCGTGAATTTGAGCCCCACGTCGGGCTCTGCTCTGGCAGCACAGAGCCTGCTTTGGATCCTCTGTTTTACTCTCTCTGTCTTTGCACCTCCCCTGTGCTCTCACTCTCTCTCAAAAATAAACAAACATTAAAAAAATAGGATATCCATGCCAATATAATTTAATGCCATATATTCTATATAAAACATGATGAGATATACAGGCATCAGTAAGTTCTTAGACAGTTTTCTGAATAATAATGTAGTCATCTTAATGTTGTATCCAACTAGTTACTCACTCAACCAACATTTAAACACTTGCTCAGAGCCAGGCACTTTGCTAGATACTGAGAATACAGACATGATCCCTGCCTTAAGGAACTTGCACCTCTGTTGGGAGATTAGAAATGGCAGTAGGTACAGAAGTATGATACGGACCACCATGGAAACCTGTACAAGGTAGAGAGTAAATGGGCAAAACCAGTAACTGGGCAAGGAAACGGCAGAACAAAGCATTTCTAGAAAGGTTTGGAGGAGTTAAGTATCGACTTGAACTGTACCACGCAAATCATTATGGCTGGACCACAGGAAATATGAGGGTCAGGCAGCAGAGATGAGCCAGAGGGGTCATTTTAAGATACATCATGGATGGCCTTCATACCATGCAAAGGCTTTTCAAGTTTGTTGTGATGATCCGCTAAAGGTTTACAGTCTTTAGGAAGGACATTACTAGTTTTTTATATTTGCAAGCCCCTCTGTTTGAGATTTTAAGAAGATACACTGACAGAGGGAAAATTAGGATCCTGAAGACCAGTAAAGTGATTATTGCACTAGACAAGGCAGCAGACAAGAAGACGGGAGGTGGGGCAACAGCAGTGACAATAAAGAGAGGAAGGGATGTGTTAAGATGGATATTAAGGATACAAAATATATAGGTCTTGATTACTATTTGGATGTAAGAAGTAAAGGCCAAGACTGTAGTACAATCACCAGCTTCAGATATAGTGACCTGGTGGACAGTCTGCTTACACTCCATGGTGGGAATATGAGAGAAGCACGCTTATTTCACAAGTTAATGAATTCAGTGCTTAGCAAGTGTATTAAAAAAAGAGAGCTCTTGCTAGAAATACATTTCAGTCAACTGATACTTAATCTTAGAATCATTATAACATTTAATAACAACATTGAGTATTGGTTCTCCTCTGTGCTTCTTCATTTTAACAAACTAACCATGACTTAATAGCACACACCTAATATCTAAATGTATAATAAAGTAGCATCTGGATTGATGAGGTAGAGTACTCTCATTTGTAGATGTACTAATTTCTGAGGTGCGTGTGTGTTTTGGACTTGGACTAGTTAAAAATAATGATAGTGATTAACAACACCTATCAAGATGTAGAGCCTATGGCTCTTTGCGTTATTTTTAAACCTTTTTATTTATTTTTGAGAGACAGAGAGAGAGCACGAGCAGAAGACGAGCAGAGAGAGAGGGAGACACACAATCCGAAGCAGGCTCCAGGCTCTGAACTGTCAGCGCAGAGCCTGACGTGGGGCTCAAACCCATCAACTGTGAGATCAAGACCTGAGCCAAAGTCAGATGCTTAACTGACTAAGCCACACAGGAGCGCCTGTGTTTCTTTATTAGTAGCCCATATAAATTAAAGGTTACGCACTATAGTCTAGCTACATTGCAATGTAAAGTTGTCCAGCTTTCGATGTGTATTATAAGCACATTGAATATTTTCAGTGTTGATTCATTTTTCACTGCAATGAATATTCATAGTTTTGCTCAGTCTCTTGACTTATTCATAGTGTAACTGAGTTTTTCAAAATTCTAATTCTAAAAAACATAATTCATCTAAGATGTGGAGTAATGTGTTTGTCATTTGCAAGATTTTCCTACCTAAAATAATCTCTACATGTCTAGGTATTAAAAGATGCTGATATACTGCTGGTAGGTTGGATGAATGTATGAATGGATGGATAGGCAGATAACAGTTTGTGGTAATGTAAATTGAGGGGTGGCAGTATTATACTGTATGGAGGTTAAGGGCTCTTGTTCTATTGTCTAATGACTAGATGACTGTGCCACATGTCCCCAAATCCTCTGTGCCTCAATTTCCTTATTGATAAGCTGAAAAAAATAATAGTGCTTCTCTCATAGAGTTTTTGTAATGATTAAATGAGAGGATGCATACAAAAGACTTAGCAGCGTGCTTGACACTCCAAAAATGCTGGCGAGGAGGAGGAAGAAAAAGGAGAGTTGTTAAGTGGAGATCCAATAAATTCAGATATGGGTGTATGTTTTAATTTGCTTACAATGACTTATATGGTTTGAGTGAGAATAGTTCATCCTTAATGTTCAACATCCTTTTTTAGGTGACATTTGGCAAAAGGATCTGAATTGTATGATCTATAGTACCTTGAGCTCTTTGATTGAATCTCTAGGAATAAATAAAGCTCCTTTCAGTGTTCTAATGAAAACATCATTAAGATAATATTAGTCTCCTAAATAAGACATTTAACTTTAAATATGATTATCATTCCCACTTTAATAGGAAACCTTTTTGCATATAGATAAGCCAGGACAAAACGACTTAACCACAAAAAATACTAAACCAAATTAACTAGAATAGAAAAAAAAAAAACAGTGTTGTATTTTCTTCTGCACTTAGAATTTTTTCCTACCCCACTTTCACGTGTCTGTAGTTTTCCAGCCTCTGACAAATTTCAGAATCCATTATAGCAGCATTCCTGCCACTGTGGAAAGCATCCCGTACTTTGCCCAAGTTTGAAAACACTGTTTAGCTTTTGGGGTGATTTTGCCCCAAGGAAGATGATGTGGGAAATCGGCATATTTCGCTGAGTATTTTACAAGACATTACTATGAAAGCTGCTACTTATTAGATTTCGTGTACAGGCACATCCATCTATTCAGATCCGTAAAAGGGAATGGGAGCCCTGAAAACCCTTTCCCCATCTGTCACCTCTGCTGCTCTAATCCCAGTCCCCAGTCATCATCGCTGCCATCCTTTACCTGGTCTGTTGCAGCAAAGCACTGCGCACTAGCCACCTTCTGTGCTTCACCCTTAGTCACCTCCTCCATTTTCCACACCGCAGCTGGGAGATTCTATGGTGTCACTGTTCTGCTTAATAATAATAAAAATAATGAGGGGCACCCGGGTGGCTCAGTCAGTTAAGTGTCCGACTTCCGCTCACGTCACGATCTCGCAGTTCGTGAGTTTGAACCCCGCATCGGGCTCTGTGCTGACAGCTCAGAGCCTGGAGCTGCTTCAGATTCTGTGTCTCCCTCTCTCGCTCTCTGCCCCTCCCCCGCTGACGCTCTGTCTCTCTCAAAAGTAAGAACGTGAAAAAAATAATAATGATGCTTCCCTGTGGATCCATGTCCTACCGTCTAGACATCATCTTGGACTATTCTCCCCCTACTCCTGCCACACTGGCTTTCTCATCCTTCTAGAAATGCACCCTCTTATTCCTTGCCTAGAACTTTCATACTAGCTCCTCCCTCTACCTGGAGACCTTCCCTCCAAATCTTCTGTGAATGGCACCCTGTCATTCAGGCTCAATTCAAAGACTATCTCTTCAGAAATACCTTTCCCAACCACGGTGTATATTTTGAAATGAATATATTTTCACTTTGAGAGCCAAAAAAAAAAAAAAAAATCACAACTGGGTTTAAGATATGTTCACTTGAGAAACAAATATATACCATCATCTAAAAAAATTCAAATTATTTGTCGAATATTACTTAATATTCCTTAGTATTTTCGCATAGATTCTCTCTGCTTTCATGATGCAGCTTAGACACATACTGGCTGCCTTAGTCCATGCAGGCTGTTATAACAGAGTACCAGATATTGGGTGGCTTATAAACAACAGAAATGTATTTCTCACAGTTTTGGGGGCTAGGAAGTCCAATATTAGAGTGCCTGCAGGTTCAGCGTCTGGTGAGAACTTGCTTCCTAGATGGCCGTCTTCGAGCTATGTCCTCACATGCCAAAACAGTCTAAGGATTTCTCTGGGATCTCTTTTATGAGGGTACTAATCATGTTCATGAGGACTCTGCCCTCATGACGGAATCAGCCCCTCAAGGCTCCACCTCCTAATACGATCACATTGAAGTTAGGATTTCAACCTATGGATTTGTCAGGGCAATGGATGGGTGGGACACAAGCAGTGTATAGAGACCACTGAACGTCTTCTAATGAAATTATGTCCTGTGCATAGAAAGCATCCACNCGCCCCTCAAGGCTCCACCTCCTAATACGATCACATTGGAAGTTAGGATTTCAACCTATGGATTTGTCAGGGCAGTGGATGGGTGGGACACAAGCAGTGTATAGAGACCACTGAACGTCTTCTAATGAAATTATGTCCTGTGCATAGAAAGCATCCACCTTCTGGTATAGGGAGGTGCGCCTTACCTTCTACCTACCTACCAAACACTCCTGTCTCAGTAGCACAAATCCTAAACTTCTACAAATGCTTTTAGGTAGGGTAAAAAAAAAAAAAAAAAAAAAAAAAAAAAAACAGTAGCTTTCATTAAAGACAAATGGACACCTGAAAAATGCATGGGATGTGCTGTTTTCAAAGACACATGTGGGAAATTGGATGACTAACAAGAAAATCCACAAATAACTGAAAAGTTCATGAATCAGATTAGACATTCCCAAGGCCACCATTACTGTCCTGGTGAATTAAATAAGTGTATCTCTTAGAAGTAATCAAGCTTAGCTCTTAGAGTTACGTAGGTTTAACTCTTTGTGATACACAGTCTATCACAGGGATTGTAACTCTCTTTATTGCTATATTTACATGTGTCAAGACCTTCAGGGTATCCAACGGCTCCCTTGAATCTCTACCAAGTCGTCATATGCCTCATGTGTTAAACTTCTTAGAAGTAAAAACATACCACCTGCCAGGAACATTTTATAGAGATATAATCTATTTGCGGTTTTGACAGCCATATATGGGAGGTTAATTATACTTCTTGATTAGCTTTCATGATATATTCAATATGAGGAGCAAGATCCATTATCATCTATATTTTATCAGTTCTTCTGTGTCAGACTCTTTCAGGAAACATTTTTTCACCCCTATTCCCCAAGTGCCTGATATGATCCCTCTGACAAACATATTTCTGCTTGACTATTTCAGTGCTTTTATGTAATGGAAAATTTCACAAACACTTGCAAGAAATCTTTGTGCCCTTGGTTGTCCGCTACGTCGATCTCATGGAGTCCTCCATCGCCCAGTCAATTCACAGAGGTTTTGAGCAAGAGACATGGCAGCCTGTCAAGTAGGTATCTTGCCTAGTATCCTTCGAACATCTGTCTCTTCAATCCTGACCTTATGACTTTACACACGGCCATCTGTAGTTATTGCTTATGGTGGTCCCTTCCCACGTTGTTTGTTTCTTTACAGGAATATCGCCAACAGTCTTCCCAATGTAGCTCTTCCAAAAGTTCCAAGTCTGCCTCTTAATCTTCCACAGATTCCTAGCTTTTCTACTCCTTCGTGGATGGCTTCTTTATATGAGTCCACGTGTGTATTCCTCACTTATTTCCTGGTGGTGTGTTAGCTAGTGCATGGCCTGGGCTGTGTTCTGCGCACATGTGTTTAGATTGCATGGCGTTTATCATCGTTGGTTGAGGGACACTGTGTTTTGGTTTTGTTTGAGTGTTTTAAGCTATTAAGCTAAGCTTAGCATATCGATGATAAATGATACAGATGGTTTTTTTGTTTTTTTTGTTTTTGTAACACTCACTGGTTTGATGTAGCCCGTATGTAATCTGTTGGTCTGAGGTCATTTTGTGACCCAGGTTGTAGACGCTAGCCCAAAGGATAGAGTTCAGGCAATCAGTGTGGTGCCAGTATGTCTAGGAACCTTAGGTGGCTCCAGCTTTGTTACTACCCACACAGGTTCTCTTGCACATGTAGAAAACCATTATCAGAACAGTTTCAAGAATATAATCCTTTCCTCTTTTGTCTTAGTCTCACTTTTAAAGAAATAATATTGCAAGCTGCAGAGAAGTGAGTGTCCTTTATTTCCTAATACGAGCAGTTTCTTCTTTCGTCTGTTCATGTATCAGTTGATGTCCCCTGTTATTTTTAAAATAATCTTTGTATCATTAAAAACTGTATTAACTCAACCTTAAGATAAACCTACCTATTGCAGAGTCACAAACTAAAAGTCATTAAAACGAAAAGTACACAGGCTTTGAATTGAGCAGCCCTGAATTTAGACCCTAGCTTATTATTCATTAAGTTCTTTCGTAGCCTCAGTTTCCTCAGTTCTGAAATGGTTATGGTACCTAATTGAAAGACATTTTTGTGAGAAGAAAAAAAGGAAAAAACTGTGAAAAGTGACTGGCACATCCTAGGCTCGCAATCAATAATCAGTCCTATTCTACATTATGATTTTTATTGTAAGTATTACTGTCATCAATCGTCATTATTCATAACTGTATAGTTTTCAAAAATATGAGCCTCATAGCAATCAGATGAACTCAATAATAGTCCATGTTTTGCCCAAGATCTTCTATGAAGTTAGCTAGAAAGAATATTAGAGGAAGAAAAATAGCTGCCATTTAATGAGCATTTATTATGTCCCAGGTAGAGCACCAAATTTTTTATCTCACGTAAGCCTTATAATAACCCTGTGAGGTAAATGTCACTGTCCCTATTTTACAGTTAAGGAAACAAAGTCCTAAAGAAGGTAAGAAACAGAACTTGCCCAAGGTCTCACAGTAAGTGAGAGATAGAATCGAGTTTCGAACTCAGGTCTGCCTGACTGCAAAGCGCTCACTCCTCTCATTCACGTATGAGGCTTCCTGAGAGTATATTAGCTAAGAACTGGTCCAACATCCTGTGTGCCAGTCCTCCCACCGCTGTTAAACCTGCTCCCAGTCAAGGCTGCATACAGTCAAGAAAAGAGAGACCAAGAAAGAGAAGAATAACTTGCCAGACAGCTCAGCAATACTTCTCCAAGTTAAACATCATCACTATGCCCCACGCTTATTATTAGGATATTACATGACATGTGAATCTTTTTCTTTCAGGCAAATGCTTTGGGCCGTTACTGTGTAGAGTGGTGTCTGTGTGTGCTTGGCAATGATCTAGGAAGTATGATGAATCTTTCTGCATTTATGGTTTTTGTGCTTCTTTGTACTGTTGTGTAATTTCACTTCTCCTCTTCCTCATTCCTCATCTGTTTACCACCCTTGATTTTAACCAAGAACACCATTGTGGGCATTACCTTGTGAAATTTAGATTTTTTTTTTTTTGTCATTATTATTTTATTAGCTTTGAGATTTCTCTGAAACCTGACTCTCCTTATTGGGAGCCCCTTTGTAAAATGACCTGCATCTCAGGACATGAATCAGGACAAACCGTGGCTTTGTAAATACAGTGCTCATACTTTAATCATTCTGGGTAAATAAAAAAATATGTTTTACACATTAGTCACCATTATATTTTCCTGCTAGGATTATCAACATTAGGCCCTTGAGCAAGGCACTCAGAATTACTTATTTATGTTATGATGTTGTCACAACTAGTTTTTTTATTTTTTGATTTGCCGGGTGGGGGAGGGGATTATTAACGATTTTATTTTTATTTTTTTAAGTAATCTCTACTCCCAATGTGGGACTTGAACCCACAGCCCTGAGATCAAGAGTGGCATGCTCCACTGACTGAGACAGCCAGGTGCCCAGTTATTAAAATTTTTGTTACAAAGCATTAAATACCCCCAAATAATTCCATTACATATATGTCAAGAATTAAAAGTACAATACAACTATGGCTTGTACATCCTCATCTACTAATGTATGTATGTATCACCTGGGGTGTTCTTTTTTTAGCTCTAAAAGTAGATGCCAATTAGATAAGTTTCCTACTGGTGGTTTTAGGAAATTTTCTCAGAATCCTTTATTCACATTTGAATTCTTTAATCTGTTAATAATACTTTCGGAATAGGTCACTGATTAGAAATAATTTTAAAATGAAAAAGTTCTGAGTAAATTGCAGGTTATATATTTCAGCTCAATGGAAAACCAATTTACATTTTTTATCTAATTATAACAAATACTTGTTACCATAATTACATTCCTACTAAGTACATTTATTATTCTAGAGTCTTACCATAGCATCAAAGAACAGAACATCTATCCATACTCTCCGTAACACTTTGTTATAATGTTATGAGAAAGTCCATTTTCAATAGAATTCCACCTTCACTATTTCAGATTTTGTTTTAATGATGGCTTTTATTGTTTTGTTATGTTGGTAAGTATACATTCATGTTTCAAATAGCTACTTACATTTCTCCAAAGTAAAAAATGATTAGTAGTAGATTTGCTTCTTTAACCAATTATATTCAATTATTTTTAAAATCTAGATCCTCTAAGCTACTGCACTGTATACTATGGATATATAAGAGGATTTTGCCTGGTCATTTTTTCCTCTTATGTTTATTATAAACACAGCAAAAGGGAGAACTAAGTATGGTGTTTCTTCTAACATTTTTCACATCAACATCAGCATGGTGTTGTCTGGTTCTTCTGATGAATGGTATTTTGGGGGCACTGATTTTTAAGGTGTTAAGAGATATTGAGTAAAGAGCTGTGGCTGGCGTTTTGTGTTTTGCTGAAAATCGCCCTTTGAGAATTTAACCTTGAGCACATGTTGGTTAGGCAAGGAGACGACGAGGAATCACAGGCAAATTGGGAGAAGGAACACAAGCAGGCTGGTAATGCAGGGAAGGTGCCGAGGTGGAGGGAGTGGAGGCAAATAAGTTTTTAATTAGCCAGAGAAGGTGATTTTTTAAGCCAACTAATTAAGATATATTTAGCTAGAGAAAGTGGATATTTAAAAGAATTTTATTTTTATAGGGGCACCTGGGTGGCTAAGTCGGTTAAGTGTCCGACTTCGGCTCAGATTATGATCTCGAGGTCTGTGAGTTCAAGCCCTGTGTCCAGCTCTGTGCTGACAGCTCGGAGCCTGGAGCCTGCTTCGGATTCTGTCTCCCTCTCTCTCTGCCCCTGACCCACTCGCACTCTCTCTCTCTTTCAAAAACAAACATTTTTTTACAAATTAAAAGAATTTTATTTTCATAAACATTTTCTACTGTGTTCTTGTGATAAATTATTTTATTTCTCCGATTTTCTTTTGCACACTCAAAATAGAACTTTTAGGTTAATATATGTGAAATGGTTACGGGAAAGCTGAGGCAAAGTGAATCATTCAGGAGCTTTTTTTCTCCTTTTATTCTTAAGTTTCAATGTGTTTTAATACAGAAGTAGTTTACTTTCAAAGCATCTGTTTCCTTCTTAGGCTATACTTGCATAAAGGAAAGGAGTACTATCATCCTCTGCCCAAATGTTATATGTACTTTGTTACAAACTACCTTCACACATGGGATGAAGTTCTAGTCCTCCGCAGTAATTTTACCACAGCAGTGAACGCAGAGCAGAGCTAGGCTCCACGGTTAGATAGATAGATGGAACCATCTGAAATACAGGATTTGGATCCCACTTCAGAGCACCCTGAATGTCATTTCTCTGTGAGACCGTATATATACCTTGTACTGTTAGGTTTAATTATGAGCTAGAAAAGTCAAAAAGCATTTCACTGTGGGCATGAGATTGGCTTCCCTTCCCAGCCTGATATTCCACTGGAAGTACCTGTTTCACCTCTACCTGTAATTGAGAACTTTAAGGATGCTGTCCACTACATCCCTGTCTGTAGACACACAGAAGCCATGATGATGACGAGGACACGTACATATGCCTGAGTAGAAGAGTAAAGCTTCCAGTTACCGTCATATGGGTTTTCTTAAGTAAAACATACTTTCCTGAATTTCTAGGAGGAAACATTTATGAATTTTATCTTTATTTTAAAGATTGGTAAAAAGCATTTAAAATGTTCATCCATGTACAATTTGATTTCTTATCCATGCTACCCCTTTCTATGAAACTTCACTACTATATTCATTTCTATTTCTTTTCGGGTTTTTTGCCTCGCCTTATTAAGAAGAAGTAAAAAGGAAGAGATTTAGAAGGTTGAATAAAGAAGATATCCATGATTAAGGATTTTAGTGCCTTTTTTTTTTTTTTTTACTAATAGCTATTGATGCAGAAAAGCAAAAAGCAATGCATTGTTGATCCTCATAGCTAACCGTGGCCATTCATGATGCTCTTCATTTCTCCTTTTTCTTCTAGCAATGGCTCAGCAACATCAGAAGACCTTTTTTGGAAACTGGATGCACTGCAAATGTTTGTCTTTGATCTACACTGGCCAGAACAAGAATTTGCCCACCACTTAGAGCAAAGACTTAAACTAATGGCCAGTGATATGATAGAGGCCTGTGTCAAAAGGTAGACCCGTGTTTTCTAGTTGCTGCTTAGTATGTCAGCAGCCAAAGTGGCACTTTTCACCAAGCACCTGTTACATAATTGTCACAGGAAGGTTCCGATATGGACTACGGTTACAAAAGTTAATGGACATGAGGTTCTCAGACCAAAATTCTGGGGACTCCCGTAACTGACAAAATTGGCCTGAAACTTTTTGTTTAGGCCTCCTTACCATTGCCCTCATCAGTGGCATCCATACTATATTAATCATTTCTGTTGTGCTTATTGTTGTCTCCCTGGGAATACTGTGCTTTAAATTCCCAAGGCAGTACTTCCGGAGACATACGGAAAAGGCCTGCTAAGTACTTTATGCGTTATGCACTATGTCTGTACGCTATGAAATGGCATGGCAAACTCAAATTTTGCCCGGGCCCATTGATTCTTCTGTCTTCTGGTAGTCTCTGTCCACATCAAATGAGTTCCAAGTGTCCATTTATATTCTCCAGAACTTAACCAGAAATAAGTTATAAGGCTTTGGATTCTTCCAGGTGTGCTTTCATTTTTTTTTTCCTCTTTTTTACATTTCCTACAAAATCAGCGTCATATCTCTAATTAGCAAAGCGTTGTTCTTCCCATTGCCCTTGTTCATGACAGCACAAGGACAGTGTGGGCAGCATATTGGAGTAAACACTGGTTGGAGAAATTGAACAATCCTGAATTCTTCAAAGTAAGAGCAACCCTGCCTTTAGAATAAGGTTCAGGGGCTTTCTAAGGCAAGGCCATAAATTCGATTATTTAATGTTTAAAAAATCATGTTTGTCATATGTGATTCTCAGGCCTCAAATCTATGAAGGTTCTCTGGATACTTTAGCAAAAAAAAAAATTCCAAATAGCCTGTTCCACAGTTTCTTTCAAACAACTATTTACAACTTTGGGTATTTGAAAGAAAGCCTAAGTGATAACAAAAGATTTCTGCATTCTCCATTGTACATTAATTATGGTGTTTTAGAGTTTTCCAGACTTGTACTCTTTTTGATTTGGTAAACCCTCACGCCGAGGATTTGTTCTACTTTAATCCAGAGAAGGAAGTGACTTTTATACTCGAAAATTAATCCAGACGGTTAAGTAAAACTAAGAGGTCTTTCCATTAAGAGTTATACAAGAAATGTAGCAAATAGCTTCATTGAGGTAGAGATACTCTCTGCATGGCTGCAAAGGCTCTGTATGATATAAAAATATCTCCGTGATCTCTCCTGTGAGACACCTGCAAAAGAAGAGCATCCCATCCCCTAGCTCCCGAGTAGTGCGATACTCCGTATTTGCATGTTTTAAATTAGCATCTTGTGTGGATTTCACTTTTACTGAACACGTGAGACATATTTCCAAATTACTTACTATGAATTCATGTTTTAATGACTAGAACCAGAGCTGCATTTGAACTCAAGCTGCAAAAGGCAAGCAAAACAACTGACTTGCGCATCCCAGCTTCTGTGTGTACAATGTTTAATGTATTAGTCGATGCCAGAAAGCAAAGTGCCAAACTTTGTGCCCTGGATGGAGGACAAGAGGTAAGCGAACCGTGTGACATGTGGATATGCAGCATGGGATACTGGAGGCTCTTACCAGAAGTTTCTGGCTTGTTTAGATTCAGAGACAAAGTTCTCCAATAGAAGTGTTTGATCTTTTCTTTACTATAATAATGGAAGGCCCTTTATTCTTTGTTCATGTCAGTTTCTTCTTTTTTATATGAAGACTTCCTAAGATTTTACAAGTGGCTGTTGAATTTCAGATATACCTTTTAACAGCTTAGGTGTTGTATATTTACATAAAGCTTGCTTTTCACAAGCAAATAAAGCTAGAAAGCTACCTGCTTTGTTTATACAAATCTAGAGTATCCTGAGTTTGCATTCAAAAAACAAGGCACAGAAATAGCATACGAAATAATTTATTTATGCAAAAGTTTCCTTATTTCTTTTCAAAGATCGAGTAGAAATGTACTTTAAAAATTAGGCTTCTTTTTTTTCCCTTTGGTTTTAATAAATATCCCATTGTTTCACTTCGATTCATGTTTTGTTGGGTTCTGTGTTCAAAAACACAACTTATTTACCCCATGATTTATTTTTGTTGAGAGTGGCGATTAGATGAAAATGGATCTATTTTTCTTAGATTATCTGTTTAAGTTGACATTTTGTTGCCTCTTTTCTCATTGTAATTACTTTTCATCATTTTTTACTCTTCCCCTATGTTCTCCTTCATCATCTTTTTTTTTCCCCTCCATGGCATGATCCAGTTTGGTAGTCAATGGGTAAGTCTCATTTTTTTGTTGTTGTTAAAGCGCACTTTTATTTGATTATTATTTTTGTAAATGTACCTTTTTTAATTTTCATCTTTTCACGTTAAAATAATATAATTAATTCCATTTTCATGTTTATGGTTTTTGTATATGTGTATAACTAACAGCTTACCATGACTTAGCAATACTCAGAGACACATTAAAGCACATGTAAATACTTAAACCTTAAATAATGTCTAGGGAAATGTTTCTTCCCTGTTCGGCTGCAGAATCTACAAACTGCTCTAAGATTTTTAAGGATAAAATTAGTTAACACGAAATGAATTCACCTTCCTTTAAACAAAACTCTAAATAAATTCAGAAGCAGAGCGATTACAAATATTTTAAAGGTGCATATATCTGTAGTATATACTTCCACTAATACCAGAAAAATTTGGAGTTCGGGGCTTTGGCTGACATACAGTATATGTCAGAGCACCTCTAAATTTGAGGACGAGGAGGCCATTCCTAAGGTCACGTCATGCAGAAGAACCCAACTGTGGATTTCAATAAGGTACATGCCCACCAGTGATACCGTCTTTCCATGGCCTACTAAGTAACCATCCTCAGAGGCAGGTAGGAGGCCGGCCTGTGTCAGGAGCCTTTCAGCTCCTCCCCCCTTACACAAGGTTGTCTTGAGTTACCACCCAGAACCTCAGAGGAACATGACTGGAAAGCCTCTATGCATATAAAATTGACTAGGTATTATATAAATATATGTAAAATATATGTTACATATTATAGATATGTTTTGATAAGCCAGAATGTTTTTGTGCTCTGTGGGTATGTTAAATCTTACAAGTCTTAAAGTCACCACCTGGGAGTCAAAGTCAGGATGAGTCTACTAGGCTAATGATTCTCATCCAAGCAGGACTTTACGCAGCCCTGAAAGAGGATAAGAAGGCCCACTGTTTGTGAATTTCATACTTATTTAACCGAGGCATAGACATTAGCTGTTGGGCCATACTTTATGTGCATGCACACATATTTCATTCTTTGAGCAATTCAAGGGGAAAAATACATTTCTAATACACAGCATACAACCTTACAGCTGTATTAGGCAACTGATATGTGTTCTAGAATGTTCACATAATTAGCATTCTCTGAGCACCTACAACATGATTTATTATCTCTAATTATCTGAATAAGGAAGCAGCTGGCTTGGATAACAATGGCTCATCATACCTTTTCACATTTTCTAGTAATCAGATGTAAACCTTTGATGGTCTACTCAGAAGTAGTGTCTGAAAAAAAAAAAAAAAAAAAGAAGTAGTGTCTGAAGTCTTCATAAGCCCATCCATTTCTCATCCGGTTCCTAGAATCTTCTTGCCTCCCATTAATATTGGATTTACCCATTTGTCTTTATTATAGCATACATGGCAGTGCCTGATGCATAATAGGCACTTAGCAATATTTGTTGGATGAACAGACTGGTAGGTTGTCACTACTTTAAAAATCTTCCCCTGTAAGAAACAATTTCATCTCGTACTTAAAAAGAAAAACAGGCACACAGTTGCATTGTCAAATGATGTTTTATATTAACAGGTAGATGGTTTTGAAGAGTAATCTGCTACTGTTCATTATATCTGCACCTGTACCTTCTCACCAGAGACAATTAGTTCCCCACAACTTTCACACAATTTATATAGTTCCAAATGTGCAGGTGTAAAATCCATTAGCAACTATCAAAAGTGGTAAACAAGAATTTCAGTGCAGAAGGAGGATTTTATCCTTTGCTTTTAATCACTAATACATAGACTCACACAGTTGCACAGGCTTTCCCTCTCTGGGCTTGAGATAAGTTTTGGAATTGTTGCAAATTAGCAAATACATTACCTGCATAGGTGAGCCAGTGGCCCCCATTCTGTGGCAAGCAACAAATTAAAAATTCAATTACTGCACAATTTGGGACCTTGTGAATTATATACTTACACGTAGGTAAACCTAGTAGAGATATGTTTCTCAATTTTAGGGAATTACCTCTCCGAAGTCTCCAGTAAATTTGTTTTATGTCACTGGCTGAGATAAAAGCCTTCCCAGCTCCTTTCCAACAAGGCAGCCCCTTCTGTGCTCCTAAGTTTTGATTCTGTTTTCTCACGCGGCACATGATGATGCAAACATGCTCAACTGCAGCCCAGAATGGTGTTTAATGGAGTCATTAGTGAGCGAATGATCTGCTCACGTGACAGCTGTGTGTAATGAGTCAGCAGTCTGAGGCCAGTTCCTCAGGGACCGTTGTTGAGATCACAAAACCACCAGTGTTTAGAAGTCTTTATTCTCCATAAACTGCCTGGATCTTAGTTCTCACTGCCTCTGTGTCCATCCGGATGGCCCATCCATTGAGAATGAAAGCACATTAATGGAGGCTACTTGTGAATGATTTGTTTTCAACTACAGTAAAATGTTTCCATTTCCAGAACTAACAATCCAATACCTTTCAAATTCTTCCCAAGAGAAGGACAAGATCTTTTAAGAATGCTGGATTGTACTGGCATTTGATGAGTCTTTATTTCTTGTGTGTTTATCTCAACAGTCAGGTGAAATGATGCTATTTACCTAAGTGTAGGGGGACCAGGATTTTAGACCTGTGCCTGATCTCTGAATTCCCTGGGCTCTGTGAAGTAAGAATTCTTTAAAGGTTAATTGTAATCTAAAGTCAGAGTCATCTGCTGGAGAAGCAGAACACACTTTACTTTTCAAGGCAAAATGTAGGGAGAATTATTCTAAGAAAGCTGTAATTTGACAAAACCCTGGTATGTAGGATTAGCGATCCAACTTGAAATATTCTGAGAGAAATTTTATAGATTTTTATTGTTGCAGGCAAAATCTCTGCAGATTTTTATCAGAAATTCGATCCGTTGGGGTGCCTGGGTGGCTCAGGTCATGATTTCGACAGAGTCAAAATTTCAACTCAGGTCATGATCTCACACTTCATGGGATTGAGTCCCGTATAAGGGCTCTGCACTGGGATTCTCTCTCCCTTCCTCTGCACCCCTCCCCAAGTTGTGTATGCCCCTGTGTGTGTGTGTGTGCGCGTACATATGTACACGCATCCTCACTCTCGCTCTCTCTCTCTCAAAATAAATAAACTTAAAAAAAATTTTTTTAATTCAGTCTGTTAATGTAAATGAACTATCTACCAGTTTTAAGTTAGGTAATGTAAATGTCTATGCAAATAAATTCTGTTCTTATCTGTGATCTCTCTTGGTGTGCTTATGTTTGTCTTTGGAAGCTGTCTGGATTCCCTGATGAATAACTCTTGATTTTAAGATGTGCCCAAAACAATCCAATCTAAAAGTTTAACATGTAGAAACTCTACAGTTTTATATCCAACAGCCTTCTGATGATATCTGATTACTTTTGAGTTTAAAAAAAAAAAAAGAAATATATGGGGCACCTGGGTGGCTCAGTCTGTTAAGCATCCAACTCTTGATTTCAGCTCAGGTCATGATCTCCCAGTCCTGGGATTGAGCCTCGCATTGGGCTCTACACTGACAACACACAGCCTGCTTGGGATTCTCTCTCTCCCTCTATCTCTGCCCTTCCTCTGCTCATACTTTCTCCCTCTCTCTCAAAAGAAATGTTCAAAATATATTTTTTAATTTTTTTAAGGTTTGTTTTTAAGAGACAGAGTATGAGTTGGGGAGGGGGAAGGGGAGAGGAAGACACAGAATCTAAAGCAGGCTCCAGGCTCTAAGCTGTCAGCACAGACTCCAACATGGGGCTTGAACCCACAGACCACGAGATCATGACCTGAGCTGAGGTCGGATCCTTAACCAATTGAGCCACCCAGGTGCCCCAAAAAAATTTTTTGGCTGGCACAGTTGGTAGAGCATGCAGCTCTTAATCTTAGTGTTGTAAGTTCGAGCCCCACATTGGCTATAGAGGTTACTTAAAAATTAAGTCTTTTTTTAAAAAATGAAATATGTAACAAACATAAATAAATCAAGTATATATTTAACAATTTGGAACCGCTCAGAGATCTGGGCACCTTGATCCCTATATATTCTGTAGCACTTTCCAGGGAAGAGGAAGGTGAGAAGCTTGAAGCCCATCTCCTGTATTCCTTTCGTACCCTGCCCCAAAGAGGAACCTCAGTCTGGTATTTCACTTCCTCCTGCTGCACAGATACAAATTTGGAGAGAGAAGGATATGAAACGAGAGTAGCAGAGAGGGAGAGCCAGGGCAGGGCTCATTTGCATAAGCTCCTCACCCCAGGTCAGCCGTCCAGCTTCATCAGGAGCTGGGGACCCTTTTTGTACCTGTGTCTTAGCTACAAGCCAGATTCTTGAAGCTCTTCCTCTTCTACTTTGTTTTTCTTTATTTTCTCCCCTTTCCTTTTCCTTCTCTTCAAGATATTCTAAAAGTAAAAGAATCAACATCACTATAATAGAAATCTACCCTCTGTGTTTCCAGTTGCCTATGGGGAGCACAAGTTGGGAATCTGTAAGGCTTTCAGTAAGACTGACACATAATATTTCCCTGCACTAGGTGAAATACATGTCTGGAAAGTTCCATATTCATATGTGTGTGGTTAATTTTAGACCACTTGTCAACACACACACACACACACAAACGCGCGCGCGCAGAAAAGAAAATTCGCATGCTCCAAAATTCTGCTTCCTTTATTATTTATGCTGGTAGATAACCACTTGTAACTGTCAGAGCCTCTGGGGGAAAATCATTCCTGTGTATTCCAAAGCAGACCTAAGTCGGTGTTTTGTTATGTGTGGAAACTTTGAGACATGTTTTCAGAAGAAAAAAATAGCTTTCAAAAACTTACATCTTAGGAAACCATTCAGCCAGCAGCTGTTAAGTTGGTCTAATGTTTATACTGACCTGAGTACTTTTACTCTATGCATTATGTTAGCTGTTCCAAGAAGCCTTGAACCATCAAGATAGGGTTAGTCTTTACAAGTCACATTTTCTGTGAAGTGGCTATTGGGGACAATCGGCTGTCAGATAAATGCTTCTAAAGGAAGAATTAGTGTTTAAATGAATGTGCCTTCACATGCTGCAGAAGCCGAAGCGCCTGCTAATTTAAGAATGCAACTCTCTAGTATTCTCTAAAGAAAGCAAAAAAGAAAAAAAAAAGAGGCTTTCAGGTTTATTTTAAATACATCTTTTTTATATTTACTTGAAGGCGTCTTTCTCATGAGGAAGCAGCGATAAAACTATGGGGAGTGAGTGCTGTTTCATTATACCTTTTATGGCCTATTAATTTGTTACCATCTATTCACCTTTGTTGATGAAATTTTAATTTTGCCCTTGCTTGAGCATATTGTAAGGATTGTATAAACTGCTACTCCCTGCGCTGACAAAAACGGCCCTTTTAGAGGGAACAATTGGGAGCTCATTTTATTTCTAGAGCACATTTAAAATAACTTATGAATGAGAGTTGTGAGACACAAAATGCTGTATTAATTAAATCTTTTTCTAGTCTTTTTGCTTGTCCAGCTAAACCACCCCTTTAGAAAAATACACGGCCACCTTCATTATGGAGAAGAAGACAAAAAGTACCCTTCACATTCCTCTGCCTGAATAAGAATAAGAACTCAATTCATCTCTATAATAACCCCATTAGCTGCTTAACTCAACAGTGCACATGGGAAAATTTTCAAACCACAATGTAAAAAGTGTTGATTGGGTGGATCATTTTCAAGGTTTTGTTCCTCTCGTGTTGCAAATGATCATTTTAAGTAAATCCGATATGTCCTAACCAGTCGCTTTAAAGCATTTCTGACTTAATGACAAAAGTTTTGTGTCCACATCAACTAACGCATCTTTGTCTTTTAACATCTAGCAACAATACCATTCGAAAATAGATGATTTGATTGACAACAACGTAAAAGAAATCATTTCACTGCTAGTTTCAAAGGTAATGTATTCCTTATTCACCTTTTTAAATCAAGCTCAAAGATATATTCTGCTGAGAAGTTTTAGAAATGTCTGTATTGTTTCAAATACCTAAGTGAGAAATCATAGTTTTAAAACAAGATGTAAGAACAGATCAGATTTTAAGAAGGGTTCTGAACAAAACATGAACACTGTATGTCAACAACTGTTGATGTTTTTGTTTATAATTCATTTTGCCTTTTCTTGCAATTGTCGTCCTTTTAAAAATAACCCTGTCTTCCAGTAAGACCTTATTATTTCACATTCATGTTCTCTTACTATGTGTCTTGTCTGTTTGGATGATTTGAGTCGTCACCAGTCCTTGAATGTAGCCTGTTTGTTGTGGTGCCAGTGCTGAGGCTCTAGAGCTGGTCACAGGCAGACGGAGGAGGCTGGCCGCCTGGAGGCTGATGTTCTCCACTCCCAAGAAGGCTCCCACAATTTCCAATGTGATGCTCCAAATATCTTTGGGAAGGCTCTGGCCTTTAATTGTAGAAGTCAAGATGAAGTGTAAATGAGTATTCCTTTGAATGATTAGATGAATTGAAATCCCACTGAGGTGTAACAGACTTCCATCCATGGGTGACGTTTGAGATCTGGGTCTGAAAGACACAGAAGAGGGAACCCAAGAGGGTGAGGAGTCCGAATGGACATGGTCCAGGGGCACATTCCCATGAGCAGATATAGCCCTTGCTCTTGCAAGACTCGATCAAAGAACCTCAAATCAGACTTCATAAAACATTCAGTTGGAAGAATGTACAAGAAGCAAAGGAAAAAAACACCCCCAATTTAATTAACCAAGGGCATGTTGTTTAGAAAATAGAGTGACGCCCAATAAGCATTAAAATTGTTAAACCTCACTGATAATTTAAAGAATGAAGAAAAACTTGGGGCGCCTGGGTGACTCCGTCAGTTAAGCATGTGACTCTTGACTTTGGCTCAGGTCATGATCTCACTGTTTGTGAGTTCGAGCTCTGCATTCGGCTCTGCACTGTTAGTGGGATTCTGTCTCCTTCTCTCTCTGCCCCTCCCTCACTTGCTCTAAATAAATAAACAAATAATTTAATAGGGGTGCCTGGGTGGCTCAGTCAGTTAAGCGTCCGACTTGGGCTCAGGTCATGATCTCACAGTTCGTGGGTTCGAGCCCTGTGTCAGGCTGTGTGCTGACAGTTAGCTCAGAGCATGGAGCCTCTTTCAGATTCTGTGTCTCCCTCTCTCTCTGTGCCTCCCCTGTTCGCGCTCTGCTCTGAAAAATAAATAAACATTAAAAAATATTTTTAAATAAAAACAAACTTAAAAGAGTGAAGAAAAACTATGATTAATATACTATTTTTTCTAACTCATTTTTAAGCCAACACTTGGTTTTAGAAAAAGGTGAGATGGGACACTCCTTTTTCCTGTCAATGGGAGTATAAATTGTTGCAACTTTTGTAGAGGTGGTTTGGGACATATGGAATGCTTTCATACCCTTCACCTAATAATTAATTTTGCATTTTTTTCTGCTAAGGGAGATGCACAAAATGTATATACATTGATATGGTCACATTACATTTAATAAAAAATTGGAGACGACTTTAACCTCTAACATGAAGGGAAGGTAAATTATGGTACATCTATATTAAGAAACTATGCTTTCAGAGACTATTAATGATACAAGAAAGATCTCATAATATAGTATTAAGCAAAAATGAAAGCCTGATATTTTAGAAATGTAAAGTATGATATGAATTTGCATCATGTAGAGAAAAGACAGGATAAACACCAAGATATTGACAGAGCTTCTCTGGATGGTGAGATTATACTTGATATGGGGAGAGGAGTCTTCTTCAGGTTTTGGGGTTGGTTGTTTTTTATTGTTTTGTTTCTGCTTTTTCCAAATTATTTGATAGCAAGTCTTTTTTTTAAATTTTTTAAACATTTATTCATTTTTGAGAGACAGAGTTGGGGAGGGGCAGAGAGAGAGAAGGAGACAAAGAATCAAGCAGGCTCCAGGCTCTGAGCTGTCAGCACAAAGCCTGACTTGGGGCTCGAACTTATGAACTGTGAGATCATGACCTGAGCCAAAGTCGGACGTTCAACCAACTAAGCCACCCAGGTGCCCCACGGTAGCAAGTCTTAAGATAGAAAATAGCCACAAAGATGATTTTAGAAGAGCACTGCTCCTCCAGTTTCTTCTTGGGCTCCTGACTTCTACGGCAAGAATTCCCTACACCTCCATGTACAACACGCACTCCCCAACAATAGGAAAGGGCAAAGGTTAACAGGGAAGCCATCCAGCAGGTGGGGGAGAGGTGACCACTGGAGAACGAGGCTCCAGGGGAAGGAGGGGGATTTCTGTCCTCCCAGGAGCCAAGCTCAGCGGCATGCAGAGCTCCACAGGCAGCCCACCAAAGTGAAACATACTTAATGTTGCACCTTCATGGTCTGTGATTCATCCAGGGACATTTTTACTCGGCTGGCATCACCCCATCTTCGCAGTTCTCCTGTGGAAGTTGTCTTTTGTGAGAAGGGGGCACAGTGGAAGTCATTAAATTGCATCAGGGCACCTGAGTGGCTCAGTGGGTTGAGCATCTGCCTCTTGATTTCGATTCAGATCACAATCTCATTGTTTTGTGAGGTTGAGCCCCACGTGGGCTCTGCACTGACAGCAAGGAGCCTGCTTGACAGTCTCCCTCTTTCTCTGTCTCTCTCTCTCTCTCTCTCTCTCTCTCTCTCTCTCATACACACACACACACACACTAAAACACTGAATAAGTAAAACTTAAAAACCGTAAATTGTGTGATAGCAAGCAGTTGGTAAAGGGTTAAATAGGCAGCAAGGAAAAGAGACTAGTTTGGATTTACCTGTTCGTGGGGGGCAGTAGTGGGAGGGTAGGAAAAGAGACAAGTTTTCTGTTGGTGGGGGGGGGGGGGTGAGGGGTGAGGGTGGCAGAGGAGGCAGGCAGGGCTCCACATTCTTTTCTGATAAAGTGAAAAACTGATTCTTTTTTTAATATCAAATGCATCTGTTAATTGAAAAGATAGTATGTTTGAATCAAGCAAGGAAACTGTTCTATGGATCAGTGCTATTCAGGAAGACTTTCTGTGATAGAAAAATATTTGTCCACCACCCTCCCATATAGTAACTATGAGTCACGTGTGGCTATGGAGCACCTGAATGTGACTGGTGCCACTAAGGAACTAAAATTTTAATTTTACTTAATTAATTTTAATTTAACTAGCCTAATGTAACCAGCTGCTTTCTTTGGAGATCAGGTTTAGATTGGTTTTTTCTATGGATCATTTCTCCTACAGTCTAACAGTACTTACTAATAATCTTTAATTATTTGGTTGAAAATTATAATGTGGCTCAATAGATTGAACCAATCACCTTAAGCTCCCACAGGAGTGGACAGTAAGTGGGGGTTTTCTTCTGTCATTAAGCAAAAACAGTAATCTCTAATCCAGTTTTTAAATGTCAGCATGCCAAAAACTACCTGAGAGCTTGTTAAAATGTAGATTCCATACTCTGCTTTCCAACACTTCTGAGTCCGAAGCTTGAGAAGAGGAGCAGGAAGACTGGTACATATTTACCAGTCACCATGGTAATTTTTTTAAATATTTTATTTATTTTTGAGAGAGAGAGAGACAGCATGAGCAGGGGAGGGTCAGAGAGAGAGGGAGACACAGAATCTGAAGCAGGTTCCAGGCTCTGAGCTGTCAGCACAGAGCTGTCAGCACAGAGCCTGATGCGGGGCTCGAACCCACAAACTATGAGATCATGATCTGAGCTGAAGTTGGACACTTAACCGACTGAGCCACCCAGGTGCCCCCACCACGGTAATTTTGAGGTAGAGGTTCGGTGAGCCAGACTTTGAGAAACACTGCTCTGAGGAATCTCTATCCAGGCTATCCTGTGAAAGATCTATAAACTTCAGTATAGTATTTAAAAACAAAACAGCTTCTAAGATAGTGTGTTCACATCTGTTTTCTCTGAAGAAATGCTATTTTAAAAGGAGGTATTTATGGGAATGCCTGAGTGGCTCAGACCCTAAATAAGTATCTGACTTCAGCTCAGGTCATGATTTCGTAGTTCGTGAGTTCAAGCCCCACATCAGGCTCCCAGCTGTGAACACAGAGCCTGCTTTTGATCCTCTGTCTCCCTCTCTCTGCCCCTCTCCCATTTACTCTCTCTCTCAAACATAAACATTGAAAAAAGAGGCATTTATGAAATACCTACTGTAAAATCCCTGTGGGGTCGGTGGTCTTACCCTATTTCACAGGTAGGAACATAATCCTCAAAGGGAAAGAGTCAGGAATCAAACCTCTGAGCTTCAGATTCCTAATCCAATGTACCTGCAGATTCCAGATCAGGAAATCCGTGAAAAGCAAAAATACTCTAAAAATTAAAATATGCAACTTCTGGATTAACTATCTTTACCCAGTCACATTTCAAGAGTCATGTCCTAGACATGTTTATTTTATCCTAGCATGTTAATTAACTCAGTATGAAGTAAATGAACAGAAAAAGGAATTCCTTGTGCTGTATTCCCAATGTTTCTTCCCATGTTTTAATTATTCTGTGCGTATTGATAAACATTTTTGCTACATCTGGATAAATTAGAATCCTCCCTTCTTATTACTTCCTCTCTTCAGTTGCCTCCATATCCTTTTCTTATACTGCACATCTTCACAAATGATTCGAGAATCATCATACAGCACTCAGGAGTACTTGTCTCAAATACATGTCCATTTTACATACCTAGAGAAAAGCTTGGCATCCCTTCTCTGTGTCCTTTCTCCACCTAGCACCTAAATGCTGGTATTGTTGAGTTTCCATCTTTAGTCTTCTTTTGAACTCACTTCACAAATTTCTGTGACTTTCATACTTCTGACTTTATATACTATTGACTCCTAACTCTGTGCCCAAGAGGCAGAGTGGAATCGTGATGAAAGCCCAGCTTCCAACCTGAGGATCCTGATGTCTTCATCCGAGAACAGTGGGAAGCCACTGGGTTGGGGAGGCAGTGAGTAGGGGTAAGGAATCAATCATATTTGCGTTATAAGAAGAGTCATCTTATTGCCTGTAGCAAATAGGTTGTAGAGGGGGTAGGATGGAGCTTGTTATGTTGGTCTCTGGTGAACTAATCCAAAAACACTTAAGGAGTGCTGTACATTGAATGTTTGTGTCCCCCCCCACACCCAAATTCATATGTTGAAACTTTATAATCTCTAACATGATGTTATTAGGAGATGGGACCTTTGAATTAGGTCATGAGGATGGAGCCCTCATGAACAGGATTAGTGCCCTTATTTATTTTAAAAAAATACCCCACCGAACACCGTTGCCCCTTCTGCCATACAAAATCACAGCCATCAGTCCAAAGACATCATCTCTGAACCAGGAAGTGGGTTTTTACAGACACCGAGTATACTGTCATCTTGTTTACGGACATCCTAGTCTCTAGAACTGTGAGCAAAAAATGCCCATTGTTTATAAGTGACCCAGTCCAGAGCATTCTGTTATAGCAGACCCAGGATTAGTACTGGGGAGAGGAAAACCAACCATAAGGATTACTGCTGGGTTTAGGGCTTGAAGCACAGGATGGATGTTGAGGCCATTGACTCATGCAGGGTGCCTGGAAGAGGAATGGATTTTGAGAGAAAGACCATGATGTTGGTGTTGGACATGTTGAGCCTGAGCTGCTTCTGAGATGTCTGAATGAGGAGAGACCAACGAGACATTCACATATGGTTGGGTCTGGAATTCAGAGGAGGCATATGGAACTAAACTATCAATGTGATTGATTATAAGATTTCAACTATTGGAAATGATTCTGTGTCAGTGGCTAGTGTTCTTAGGCAGATGTCCTGTAAGTAGAAGTCCTATGGAGAAATGAAAATCAACCTTAAATTTTTTTAATGTTTTATTTATTTCTGAGAGAGAGAGAGAGAGAGAGAGACAGTGCAAGCAGGTCAGAGAGAGAGGGAGACATAGAATCTGAAACAAGCTCCAGGCTCTGAGCTGTCATCACAGAGCCCAATGCGGGGCCCGAATCCACGAACCTTGAGATCATGACCTGAGCCGAAGTCGGACGCTAACCTACTGAGCCACCCAGGCGCCCCAAAAATCAACCTTAATGGGGGAAAAAAAATAAAGATGCTTCTACACAGAGAGGGACTTAGATCATTTTTAGTGAGGGGGAAAAAAATGACAGCAGGAACATTAAATCTTGCCAAGGAAAGGAAACAAAATGTTATATTTATTGCCACCTTATATTAATTAAGTTGCCCTCATTGTGGGATAGTCAGAAGCTCTGAACTCTGCTCCTGTTGCTTCATGTTACCATCTGGGCCTTCCTACGCAACTTAATTTCCTCATCAAAAAAGCATGAGTATCAGATCCAGAAAAACCATCTATAGCGCTTTGTCAGCCTAAAACAAAATCCTTCTATAGAGTTCCTCATAGAAGCCTGGGGACCCGCATCTTTTCTCCCCAGGGTGTAGGGTCACGTAGCTCACACAGCGCTGCAGTTGGAGCCCTGACACCTCCTAGCCGGGACTTTCCAAACATTTGTATAATGTTTATAAGACCTATTTAGTGTTCTCAAGTGTATCCTGGGTAGCATCCTAAAGTATAACATTGATCAGAGCAAAGGTGCTGATTGAAGGGGGGAAGGAGGCCGAGAGCCCTACCTGCGTGGCTCCGTCTCCCAAGACAGGCCTGACCACCAGGGCTCACCCCAGAGGCCAGCCCCCCTCATCCACAGATGAGGACACAGAGGCCCGGGTTCACATGGTAGTTAGCTGCGGAGCCAGGACTTGATCCTCGGGGTCCCTAGACCTGTCACCTTGCCACCACGCTACCCAGAATTCAGCAAGAACAGAGAGGAGAAGAGTGGGTGCTTCACCTTCCAGGCTTCTGATGTCCCCTCTAGGTCTGGGTGGTACCGACCAGCCTGCGTGTCCCTTCTTTGACAGGCATATGTGCTTTGGGACCAGTGTGGGCCGGTGAATGAGAATGGAATTCATGTGTGTGACATGAAGATGCCGAAGAAAACCTGTGGGAGATGAGAGAAGGCAGCGCTTGAGGGAAACGGTTAACAGAGCAAAGAATGAGAAAATGACCACTCCCATAATGCACTCTGGTAACAGCTCAGTAAATTCTGGGTATGGAGAAAAAGATCAGAGTAATCTATTTAACTTCCTAAATCCTTGATTATTGCAAAGGGGGATTTAGGAAAGAAGATTACAGTGCCTCACTGAGTTCATTAGCTATAAATGTGTAGGTGTAAATATATACGTACACACCCATGTTCTTTCTGATAACCTGGAATATTTGCCCCTGAATTTCTCTGAAGAATAAGATGGGCAGGGGTGCTTGGGTGGCTCAGTTGGTTAAGCCTCCGACTTCGGCTCAGGTCATGATCTCATGGTTCGTGGGTTCGAGCCCCGCGTCGGGCTCTGTGCTGACAGCTGGCTCAGACAGAGCCTAGAGCCTGCTTCAGATTCTGTATCTGCCTCTCCTTCTGACCCTCCCCTTCTCACGCTGTCTCTCCCTCCCAGAAATAAATGAATAAAATTTTTAAAAAATTTAATTAAAAAAAGAGTAAGATGGGCAGAGGACACATCAAACCTGACTACCTACATTTTGTAATTAAAGTATCTCACCAACTCAACCTAAGATTAATTTGATTAATTTTACTCATTCAGACCAAGTAGCCTTATATGCAGAAGACACCTGTTAAAAATAAGTATATGCCTAAAAGGATTATTAGGAGTCATTAGGAAAGAGTGAATACAAAATATGATAGGTCACTATTTGTAGGGAAAGGGATCAGGAGAGAAGTGTGGAGAGTTTACCAGTGTGTTTTGGAAATTGTCTTAGATACTTTGTGGAACAAAATATGTTACAAATAAATATTTGCTGTCAAATACTATACCCCCTTGCTCAGGGGTATCATTCTGCATCTTTCTGTATCATTCCAGTTTTAGTATATAGGCTGCCAAAGTAAGCACTCAAATACTGTCCATCCTTAACACAGATGTGGAAGATCTAGAAAGACGTTCTGGGAGTCCATTGGAACAAAGGTTCAGAGAAACAGATTCACAGTTGGAGAAAAGTGGCTGAGGAAGGGACAGTTGCATTGTATCCTAACATTAACATTCTGATTCAGGGAAGAAACCTGGTTTCTTACAATCTGTGGTATTCTTGTTCCATGCGGATTTTTAATAATACTCACTGGTCCTGGTCTTACCAAATAAATATAAAACATCTGCTAATAGATATCTCCAGCAATACTACTCCCCCCCCCCCCAAAAAAAAAGGAAGGAAAGAACTTAGTTTTTCAGGATGAGTGTTATTTGGATGCATGTCTTCTCTATGGAAGATACTATAAATTGCAGGGCAAATGATGCGACTATCCCTTTTTTACTTCATGAAATATCATAGCTGAAAAAGCAAGAACTGTGTTTTGAACCCACCAATCTATAGCTGGAATCCTTCCAATAACTTTTTAGAATTTGGGGTCTACTTTCCGTACATATGGGAAAATGAATCTGATACCCTGTTAAAAGTCAACAGGAAATTGAAACCAACATGCTTGTGGCACACTTCGTGTTTCATTCTACTAGTTATTTCAAAGTGCTTTTCATCTTTAATTTCCTTGAGAGTGTGCATAGTGAGGCAAAGTTGGTAATTACCCAGACAGACTTTAGGTGTTAAATATTATTCAAACAAACCCAGTAAATGGCATCTACAATAAAGAGCAGGGAAACAAAGAGATTACAGTGTTTCATTCCAACCCCGACACCCTCAGGAGAACAGAGAGCACAAGGCAAACCCCGAAGTGTTTATATACTCCCTGAGCTGTACTGAGAAAGTTCACAGGAAGCAGTTAAAGACACAGCAACTAAACCCAGCATTTAACTGGATTTCTGTGGAATCTTGCTGTTTTGTGCAATTAACAGCCAGACGGAAAATATATCATTATTAGTCAATCTTGATTTTAATGGAGTTTGGTTTTTAAGGCCGCTCTTCTACCACATATGCCTCGTGGAAATCTCACAAAGACAGCCTTCCTGTAGGAATTGTGTGGCTCAGCTGGTTGATCCCGGTGGTGCAGACTCTGTTCGCTGCCATGTAAGCACATCAAATCCCCACTGTATTATGCCTCCCCAAGGACTACCTGGGGGGAGAGAGGAACTCAAGGAGACACTCCCCGCTATTGTTAAAATGGAGGCAAAGAATGTTGTGACATGCATGCAACAGCCACGTTGCATTACGTAGGATTTACAAGGATATGACCCGGGCTTGGTTCTCACCAGAAAGAGTAAGCCACACAGGCCGCCAGACGCTACATTGGGGAAACTTTGGCCCTAAAAACAGCCACCAGGCGGCTTCCCCAAGTATCGTTGTATTGAACCCTCCATTTCTGCCCTCCTGAGGCTCGGCTCCTGTGCCACCTTGTAAATGAAGCTTCCCCAACATCCTCCAGTTAGAAGCCATGCTTCCCTCCTGCTGTTTCAGTTACACTGTTTGCCCGTCTTTGCCGGCCCTTAAAACTCTCTGCCTGTCATGACCAGTACTATCCCTTCCTGTCTCTCCCACTAGTTTGTGTGTTCCTGGAAGGAAAGGTCTAAGACTCCTAGTGTCTGCATTTCACACATTAGGTGCTCAATAATAACAAAATGACATCTATTGAGTACTTATATGCTGAGCTCATTACTTATTTAATACTTAAAACTCTAATGGTAACGAACATGGGCCTTGGAGCCAGACCACCTATGTTCAAAGCCTCCTTCCATTACCTTGTGACTTATCATACATAGATTTCTAGACCTATGTGATGGAGAGTGGTTTAGCTAATCCTATCAATAATATTAATTCTTTGCATTTCTTTAGTATTTTGCTGTTTTCACCGTCCTTGCACATAAAATATCTCAAATGATCTTCACCGATCCTTCTAAGATGGACGTGATGGCTGTCATTCTCCCCCTTTGACTGAGGAGTCTGCTAGAGAGGCTCATGGCTTGACTGTTGTCTTATAGCCAGAGATTGGCAGGGCTACACCTTGAACTAAGATCTGCTAAATCCATCCACAGGCTTCTTGCCTCGTCCCTCAGTACCACCCATGTGTGTAGGCGTATCCTCACTTGAGGGTACGCAGAACCAGGTGCTGTGCTAGAGCCTTTGCTGGCTCAGGCTGTCTGGTAACCATAGCAATTGTCGCTCTCCTCGTGGCAAATGAGATCACCTGGCACACACCGGCTCTCAAGATTGGAGTTAGAAGAGATGAAGCATTTTCCACAGAGGGCCATTAAGTTTGGAATTCCCTTCCCCTGGTCTGACATAGCCCTGGAGTATTGGTCTTCTGGGTCTTTGCAAACCACATCAAGTTGAGTTGGCCAACTGTGATTGGTAAGAAATCCTAATGGGCAGGAAGAAAGTGCTAAATTGACTTTGAGTAGCTGTGAGCAGTTTGTAATTTTGTGTTTTTTGCTGTTTGTATCCCTTAGGATAACTAACGAACCACACATAATTTTCATTCTTTAAACGTATAAAATTTTAGTCAGCACTTTGCATGAGTTTGTTTCTGTGTTCTTACATCATGTCGCACATGATGTGATGGAGAAACCTATAGGGAAGTTTTTGTTTCTTTTGCATAAACTATTTTGCAATAATTGACCAGCCATAGAGAAAAGATTATCTCCTGTGCACTCTCAGTGAGTTCTCTGGTCACCAGAGACCAATAAGCTGTGTCCCTAGAACTATTATCACTTTGTTGAAGAAGCTGCTATGTGAACAAAAACCAGCCTTCGTTAATTTCCCTTTTCGTATTTAAAAAACCTTGTCAGTATTTTCCCGCTGGGAGTTTATAATTTGTCAATAGTGCATATTGAGGTCTAAAGAGGAAAGATATAGGGCAGTAGAGTCTTACTAATTTCTTTATCTTAATGCCGGATTTTAATGTTGCCACTCACTGACATATAATTCCCTACATTTGTAATCTTATTGTGGTATATAGGTCTTAACTTTCACTTCATAGAAATGCAAAATCTTAGAAATGTACAACGCTTTTGAGACAAATTTGTCTCACATACACTCACAGTTTAACTGATAAAGGAACTGATTGATCCAGTGGTTGGCCTGAGCCCACATTGTAGTCAGTGTAAGAATCGGGGTATATAAACTCAGCCTCGGACTCTCTCCCTTGTTGCTTGTGGTGTGTTTATCTGTTCTAGTTCTCCAACTGCTTTGTGAGCTTCTGAAAGCAGATTTGATCCTTGTATGTCCTAATTAGAGCTGCTTGGTTAATGCCTGTTAACTAATGTCAGACTTGATTACAGTGTTCGAAGAGCCTCGAAGGCTACACGTTCCTTTCATTATCTGGTCTTTTTTATTCATCCTCTTGTATAGATAGAAAAAGGTGGGAAATGGTCAAGTGATTTATGATACAAAATAATTTGATTAAACTTCACCATCATTGCTTCTAAACATCTATTCTGAAGTTGAAAATTGTTTTAAGGAATAGTCTAAGGAATTTTAAGTTCTTTATTAATGGTTTAAGTTATCTCACATGTATAGTGACCAGACTGCTATTACATTATTCGTTGTTCTGAAAAAGCTTTGTGTATTATTTCCAGCAATGGACATGGGCCTTCGAGCTCATCTTCAAAATCAAAGAGTAAACGTAACAAATCAACCCTTCAGCTGGCAGTCTGTGCAAAGTGGATTTTTGTGCCCTGGGAGGAGTTGGTCTAGGGAATATTTGCCCTGTTATTCTTTTGTAATATCTAGATACTCACCATAAACAATTACAGTTTGTTTCAGTGTTGGAAGGGGTGTTGTCTAAGCTGTCAAGATATGATGAAGGCACTTTCTTTTCATCCATTCTGTCATTCACTGTAAGTATTTGATTGTGTTCTCTTCTGTCTTTTGACTGTTGTCATAGTACTTATCTAACAGTTCAGAAATAATTCTCATAATTATCTCTTTTTCACTTAAGGTGAAAGCAGCTGCAAAATATGTTGATGTTCCAGTAAGTATTTTTCCATTTGTTTTTGTAAAAATTATATATAGAGATAGGGGCGGGCACCTGGGTGGCTCAGTCAGCTAAGCGTCCGACTCTTGGCTTTGCTCAGGTCATGATCTCATGGTTTCGTGGGTTCAGGCCCCACTTCAGGCTCCATGCTGACAGTACAGAGCCCGCTTGTGATTCTGTCCCCCTCTCTCTGCCTGTCCTACACTCACACGGTCTCTGTCTCTCTCAGAAAACTGTGTGTGTGTGTACACATATGTATGTACACACATGCATACATACATACATACACACACACACACNCCGACTCAAAGGGAGCAGTTTATTTTCTTTAAGCAAGTGCTAGCCTTCATAAGAAGGCTTGACACAGTTATTTCAGTGTACATTTTCCATTTTATCTTGGGAACTCTTATAGAGGTCAAGTCATTGTGAGAGCATGTCAGCTCAGTTGCAGAGGGTAATTACAATACTCTAGGATGGGGTAGAAAATGCCTCATTCTTTTTATAGAAAAATGCTTACTCTCTCCCCCCTTTATATGAAAGCTGTAATAGGTTTCTTATAGGAGTTAAAGTAACAATAAAGATGAACCAGTTAAATCAAAGAACTAGTTTTCTAAACACAAAAGTATTATAAATCAGTTTTCACTTATTTCAACATTTAGTTTTTCACAGAATTCTTGGGAAATAATTTGTAACCTGTAAATCTGTTCAAAGATTAAGATACCATGAGCTACAACTGGAAAATTCACATGATAGCGGTGCCTGGTAACTCGTGCCTGGTGACTCAGTCTGATCCTTGACCTCATCTCAGGTCTTGATCTCAAGGTTGTGAGGTCAGCCCCCATATTGGGCTCCACGGTGGGTGTGATGCCTATGTTAAAAACAATTCACATAATAAATATAATCAAGTTAGTGCAGTCTTTTTAAGTTGATAATCCTGACAGATTAGTTTTTGCCTTCATTCTGATATCACATATATGATCAAGGCCTGATATGTTCTGCCTGATATATATCTTGGCATATGTATCACTTTCTTTTGAACACAATGGAGATAAACCTTACAAATTCAAACTAAATGGAAACGGAATTGAAGTCCCCTTTGCTTAAGATTGTGCTTGGGCAGCACCACATGTAGGTTGTCATTATGAATGTTAATGATTTGAGTCCCAGCATAAGCTTTGTAGACCAGTAGTAGGCGGCTCTCACTTTTAAAATGCAGAACCACGTTGTATACTGTGGACTAGACAGTCCCCAGATTTATTGCTACTATAATTATTATAAATGGATGTTTGTATCATTTTATTTTATTATTTTTTCATCATGATAAGTGTACTTTTTAATCCCCAGTCCTCTACTTCCCCCATCCTCCCACCCACCTCCCCTCTGTAACCATTAGTTTGTTCTCTGTAGTTAAGAGTATAAATGGTGGCACTCCTGGGTGGCTCAGTTGGTTAGCTGATTGAGCCTGGAGGCTGCTTTGGATTCTAAGACTACCTCTCTCTCTCTCTCTCTCTATCCCTCCCCTGCTTGTGCACTCGTTCTCGCTCTCTCGCTCTCCCTCTCATTCTCTCTCTCAAATATAAATAAACATTAACAAATGTTTAAAAAGAGTATAAATAGATACTTTAAATGAAAAGGCCATGGACTTTCCTGCCTTTGCATGGGGTTTCTTTATAACAAGGCTTTTTTATCTTATAAATGATTCCCAAAAAAGTCTTGATATACTCCTTGTCTTCTACGTAGAATCAGAAAATCAGCACTGGGAAATAAGCAGAAATAATCACATGTAGGGTCTTGCAAAGTGACAGCACAAAAGAAAGGAAGGGAAAATTAAGGAGAAGAGCTTATATTTCCTGTCTTACAAAGAAGAAGACAAGGAATCTTAAGAACACATGAAGTTCATTGGAATTCCTAGCACAGGTCTTATAATACAGCTTTGTTTTTATTTTGAATCACAGATGGAATGGGACACAATATTTCTGTTCTTAGGGCTTTTGAAGTTCTTAACCTGACCCTATCCTATGTCTGTTAAACCTTCTAGAACCTCAGAGTTGAAAATGCAGAAAGAGGTTCATTTTCCTTCTAGATGCTGAAAGCCCTTCCCCCCATATCCCTCACAAAAATTCATTCAG
This sequence comes from Crocuta crocuta, assembly GCF_008692635.1. NCBI lineage: Eukaryota > Metazoa > Chordata > Mammalia > Carnivora > Hyaenidae > Crocuta > Crocuta crocuta. Next base: position 2,056,339 of record NW_027531893.1, read on the forward strand.
TCTCTTAATTTTTTCAGTGATTACAGACTTACCACAAGGCAGCCTCCTCATAGGTTTAATGAGTTGAAATTCGGTACCTCTGTGAATTTTACCTTGGTTCTAATCCCTCTTCTGCATGATAACCCTTCAAATGTTTGATGATAATTAATCATGCCTCCTCTTCCCAAAGGATATGGTGGCTATTCAAAGGGATATATTGTCTGAGGAGTTCTTATTTTCTATATTAAACAAGCTCAGTTTCTTCACTGAACTCACTAATCAAATATTTATGTAAGGGACACTAAATGCTAGGCCTTGGGCTTACATGGTGAAAATAGACATTGCCTGCCCACAAGCCATTCAGTGTCCAGGACCAAAGAGATAGGGAAACAGACATAGCGTGAAAACAGCTACAACTGTACCCAAGCTCTGTATCATGCCATTATTCACTCTGTAGATGAATCCCAGCTTACTGGCATCATTATTAAATCAAGTTGTGCACCCACCTCCCCCACCCCCCAGCAGAGTGTACTAAACCATAGACATGGTCTGGCCATGGCAGATTATTACTGATGCCCGTGAATATTAACGTCAATAGCTACAAGTTGCTGTTAACTGTTACTGTTTTTTATGCTAAAACTCTGCAAGGATGTCTCCCTGAAGCATTCTTTTAGGAAGAACCTCAGGAGGAAAAAGTACACTGGTTCACCTTTTGTAAAAACTAACTCAAACCTACCAGTAAAATGCAAAACCTACCAGTAAAATGCAAACTGTAAAACTGAGAAAACATAAGAGAAAATATATGTGGTCTTGGGTTCGGTGAGGATGTTTTAGGTACGCCACCAAACACGTCCAGGAAAGAGAAACGGTGTAAATTAGACTTGATAATTAACTGCTCTGCACAGTTAAAAGAATGAAAAGACAAGCTAGAGACACCTGTTTGGCAAAGAACTTGTATCTAAAATGTATGAAGAACTCTCAGCAATTTAAAAAAATGTTAATGGCAAAAGATCAGAATGGATACTATACCAAAGACATACAGATACCAAATAAGCATATGAAAAGATGCCCGTTGTCATTTATTGGTAGGGACATGCACGTTAAAATAATGTGATACCACTACACACCTATTAGGGTGGCTAAAATTTAAAATAAAGCTGTCAATGGCAAAATGTTGACCGGGACTCTCATTCATTGCTGATGTAAAAGGAACCTGGTACGGCCACTTTGGAAGACTGACCATTTTTTAGAAAGCTTAAGAGCCTCACCTGCAACCCACCAATTGGACTTCCAGGTATTTATCCAACTGATTTGAAAACGTGCATCCGCACCCAAACCTGAACATGAATGTTCATAGCAGCCTTTTTCATAATCATCAAATATTGTAACCAACCAAAATATCCTTCAATAGACAAAGGCAACATTTGGAATACACCCCAGCGAAAAAAGAAAAAAAGAAAAAGAAAAAAAATTGGCCAAATCGCCACACTGAGACATGGATGAATCTTAAAGGCATATTCCCAAGTGTGAGAAGGCAGTCTGAGAAGACTACACACTATATAATTCTATTTATATCACCTTATAGTAAAGGTAAAACTATAAAGATTATAAAAGAGATTAATGGTTGCCATTAGTTCAAGGTCAGGGAAGTGAGTAGGTGAAGCCCAGGAAACTTTTAGGAGCGGGGGAACTCTTCTATGAGATACTGTAATGGTTACATGATTCTATGTATTTGTCAAAACCTACCGTTACAGCACAAAGATGGAACCTGAGCATAGGTAAGTTTTTAAAAGGACACTTAGGATATCATGGGATCCCAGGATGGAAACGACTTGTTGTTGTTGTTGTTGTTGTTGTTGTTAATCTAATTCTATTGCAGCTGTGTGGAGTAATCTCCCTGAAAAAGATGAAGGAAAAAGTGCTGATTTGAGTAAATTTGGAAATAATTAGAGTCTGTAAGAATAAAGGGAGAAGGAGCTGTACATAAGCATTGTAGTCTAGTTGATAAACTGTTTCCCCTTCTCCTACACACTGGAAGCAAATGGCTAAGTAAAGAGATGATGTTTGGTGAAAGCCAAGTCTCTGACTGTTGGGAGTGAGAGGCTGGAGACCAGAGGAAGAGGCTAGAATGATCCATATGGTAATGGATTAGAGTTGGAGTCATCAGTGTGAACTTCTCTTGAACTTAATATGGAGCTGGTTACATGTAGAAATATAGATATACACATATATTTCCTTGGTTTGTTAGCCGAGAGAACCCAGAAGCAATGGTACCCCCGTAGCAACAACCACACCAAGTGCCCAGATCTTAGTATCGAGTCTACAGTAAGATGAACCAGGACTCTTTGGAGAAATGGCATATGCTAGGACTGGGGCAGCACATCTACAAAATGAGCCTGGAGCATCTTAAAGTGACAGAAAGCAAAAGAAATATTTGGAAGAAAAAAACCCACAATGCTAGGGGATATGTTAAAGAGACACCGGAGGCACTTGAAGAGCTCCCAAGGGCCTCAGCTAGGATAATTTGAGCAGCTAAATAAATTAGGTAGTATTAGATTATAACCCAAAGTATAAAATAAATATCCATTAGTCCATACTCATGCAACTAAATGATTAAGCAAATAAATGCAGAGATATATAAAATCTCCCTTACAGAAGACTTCCCAGTAATTAACATGGATACTTGACTCCCAAGGAGGCAGGGTAAGTGACTACAACCTAAGGCCATGCACAGTGACTTGCTTACAAAGAATACAGTATGAGGAGAGGGCCTGGGGGGTATAGATTTATCGTGGAGAAACCTGACAAAGACTACCTCAGCCCTTTGATTGAGGTCAACAGCAACAGTGATAAGTTACGTTGACAGTATTTCCTCTTCACGCTCTGTGGTCCTCCTACAAAAAAAACCTCTAACTCCAGGCCAGACGTGACAGGCATTGTTCCTTTCTCCCCATTATTTTTTCCTAGTTCTTCGTCTTCTCCATCACCTTCTAGGTGACATTTTTGGGCCTTTTTGTCCCTTGGATGGAATAGGATAGACATTAAGAGTTCACCCCAGGTGGCTCAGTCGTTTGAGCATCCAGTTCTTGATTTTGGCTCAGGTTATGATCTCATGGTCATGAGGTAGAGCCTTACATTGGGCTCCACGCTAAGCATGGAGCCTGCTTGGGAGTTTCCCTTTTCCCTCTGCCACTCCCCTGCCCATACTCACTCTTTTTCTCCCTCTTTCACTCAAAATAAACACTTTTTTTAAAAGGCACTGAATGTCACAGTAGGAATAATGCAGTTTTTATAACATACTCATTTTATAGATGACTAAATTATAGGTTGTATTCCCTATGGAGTATGTTGGGGTGTGTGTGTGTGTGTGTGTACAATGCCTATTGAAAACTGTCTTGTTTCCATTTGCACACACCTTGCATATGATCTCTCTGCTAGACAGGGAGGTGACACAGCTAAAGAGACCTGGANTCTATGGAGTATGTTGGGGGGGTTGTGTGTGTGTGTGTACAATGCCTATTGAAAACTGTCTTGTTTCCATTTGCACACACCTTGCATATGATCTCTCTGCTAGACAGGGAGGTGACACAGCTAAAGAGACCTGGAGGACATGGTAAGGATGACTGTGACCACGAGCAGTGAGGAAGCAAAGGAGAAATTCCCCATTGATTTGCTTCGTAGTGCTGGTACCTAATCTTGGTTATCTGTCCTTAGAAATGGAGACGGTTTCTTTTTCTCTTGTCTCTGTTAATAATTCTTTCAAATATTCTCTCTTCATTATGACACTTGCCAAAGACTTTTAATCTCCCAACTCCCCAAAGTATGGCTTGAATTCAGAGCTCTGTAATGTACAGACTTGCTGTGGAGCCCAAGATGTAGTTCAGATCCCACCCTTCGCATCCTAGTAGCTGTCCGACCCCTGTGCTTCCATTTTCCCACCTGTGCACTGAGGATAATAGATAATCCCTGCGTTGTCTCCCTCGCTCGGCGCTTAGGAGGTTCGATGAGGATGTTCACATAAAAGGTCTTTGTAAAGGTAAAGCAGTACTGAAACCAATGGGGTTGTTACTGCTTCTACCTGGAGTGATGCTTCCTGTTCTCATATGTTACTCTGCAGTGCCCATTCCTTGCTTCTGAACATGACTGTTTTCCAAAAGAAAAATCACTCACCTTCCACAGTGAACAAATCGGATTGTTTTTCATTTATTTTCCTTTTGTTTTAGAATATTAAGCTCCTCATGTATATCAGTGTGACTTTAAAGGTATAGTCGCCTGGCTGACTCAGTAGCTAGAACATGGGACTCTTGATCTTGCAGTTGTGAGTTTGAGCCCCACATTGGGCATAGAGATCACTTAAACATAATGTTTGTTAGTGCCCATTGCTGATGGTTAAAAGTTGAATAAAGATTTTTTTAATTAAAAATAAAGTTATAGTCGGTCAGTTCAACGACAATAGTATTGTCCCTCCTTCCTTTGCTTCCGATATTTTTTATCTCCTAGATAAGGCAGCTTGAATACTCAGTGCTTTACATCCAAATGAGAGCCAAGCAGAACCCAGAGAGTGGAGCATCTGTCCACTGGGACATGGTCTCCTGGAGGGAGAGATGTAAGCCAGGACCAGATTAAAGCCTCACCATTACAGGAGAAGAGGATCTTGCCTCTTGCCCTTTCTAGATAAGCATTTAGCTTCTTGCATCTTTATTCCTTTGTTTTGTTTTGTCTGGCTGGTTTTTCTCATATAAGGCAAATCCATGGACTGCCTCTGGATTCGATCTTCTAACATCCTTGGGTCTCCTTTGAGCCCAAATCTGAAATGTTCCAAATTGGGACTGAGTCCCAATCAATCCCAGTCAGTCTAAATCTAAATTTTAAAAGCTAAATGAAATAATAGCCACAGCATTTTAATTTCAGGTCTTCATGTCTGTAGTGTAGTTTCTAAGGTTGACATCGTAACCACTGTAGACAGACTAGGGAAAGGTTAGTGAACATTGTTATAAACTGAGAGATTCATCATCATTATAATCATTACTCATGACAATAAGAGTATAAAGGCATTAGGTGCTCCATATATTAACACTTTTTTTTGTCTGGTAGTCCCGTATCAGCACCTCTTCCTCTAAACTTTGAGATGTTGGTAATCTTTATTACAGATCAGAAATATCAGGAGAGATTCTAGAAGCTCATAGTGTCAAATGAGCAAGGTATAGGAAGATTAAAATTGAGTGCATAAATCTCAGTTCAGAGTCAACCTGCCTCTTTTCCTTGAGTGTTTCAGGCTAATGTTTTAAATTATTATTCACTATTCCTTTTAATACATAAAATAGCTTCCTCTTTGGAAGGGTATTTTCCCCCAGAGATATAATAAAATATCAAATAACAGTATTGTATGTTGGTACATACAAATGCTTAGATCCGTGAATGATAAAATATATCACAATGTAGAAGAAACAGTGTGAACCATTCATACGAATTTAAGAGTGAAAACATTATGACTACATAAGTTATGTGAGCATTAATAATAGTAGATTCTTATATACTCCTATAGCATTATGTTGGGAACCTCCTTTTTACTAACTATACTCACAGGGAGCAGACAGAACATTCTTATCCAGAGCAAGGACTCTGGAGACCTGAAACTAATCTCTCTCTCTCTCTCTCTCTCTCTCTCTCTCTCTCTCTCTCTCTCTCTCTCACACACACACACACACACACNTCTCTCTCTCTCTCTCTCTCTCTCTCTCTGACACACACACACACACAGAGAAATGTGGAAGTAAAGGAAACATATGTACTTAAAACACACATGTTCCATGTCTAAAGGATGTTTTCAAATGGATGTGGGTGCCATTATCTTTAGTTCAGAATTTTCTACTTTCCAGTTTGGCATCAAAATGTACAATAGTGTTAATGGAAATTTGAATGCCGCTAAATTTAATAGAGAGAAAGGTGACTCTGGCTGCTTCACTGCTTGAAATAACAGTTTGGAGGGTATTTCAAGAACAATTAAAATTGTTTTATTGTTTTAAAAAGTCAGGAAAACTCATTAGAAAATCTTGAAAACTTCGTGTCATTGTGGCATTTTCATTGTTCACATCTCTTGCCCTTACTCCTTTTATGAATTATGCCCCTTCCTAGGCTTATGGAATTTTAAGATGGAATAAACCTAGTTTGAAGGTTTAGTTCTGTTTACTTCCGTTTGCTTTTCTATGTGAATATAATTATTCTCCTTTGTACAAAATTGGTAAAATATATTTTTACAACGTAATCATCATAGCGATACTCAAAACCTATGTTCGTATTTGAGAACATGTAACTTACTTAACCTGCCCCAAATGCTTTTTGAAAACTGTAACTTTAAGAACATTTTCACTCAAATGTAACACTGCAGAAATGGCTGCATGAATGTCACAGTTATAAAGAATATACTGAACAGGGAAAGAATGATATATATCGTTGTTAACGATACCTGGGATAAGTTGTGTGTTTGTAGAATTATGTCCTGTGTTCCCTGATGATCAGTTATCAACCATTTCTGAAGTTGAAATGCCAGAGCTGACATAGAAATTGCTCCTATTATAATTTCAAACTGCGAAGGTGTGCAGTTGTTGCAAACCTCGCAAGATCCATGCATGCAGATTCTTACACAACAGGGTAACACAGCTCTACCCTCGGTTGTTTCTTCAAGGCAAGCTTTTATAAGGTTATGAGAAGTGCACTTTCAAATTAAGTCAATTATACTGTAGCTTCTAGTTAATCTTTGAGACTAGAATAGTATATTTAAAAATCTGTCTCCTTGTTAAATAGATACCATGACAGTGTTTGCATAGTGTATCGTTAACCTCCCGTGGAAGGTTAAGCGGCTTCTTCTGCATCTAAATCCGTTGCTGTGGAAAATGACGGGCAGCGCTGCACCCACCTACCCATGAATAGGGAGAGTGAAGACTTGCACCTGTGGGATTAGGTAGAGCAGCAGGAAGTAAGAGCATTTGCAGCGTGTAATTAACGAGGAATTTTTTTTCTCTTTTTCTAAACGGCATTTTCACCCCACTAGGTTAACTAGTGATTAGCGCTTAAAAAAATTTGCCGAAGCCTGCACCCTTGCTTAAACTCATTCACTCACTGGTGTATTCTGTTTCTTACACAGCCAATGTCAGAGGCACCCTCCTCGCCATACTACATTTCCCTCCACAATTTATTGATTTCTTTATGCTCATGGGGGAATTTTGTAGATGTCTGTGTTCTTTTTTTCTAACTTTGTTACCAAATTTTGTTCTTTTTTGAATCAAATTAGAATTTGGGAATTCCTATTTGGATCTGGATTTAGAGATTACTGCCCTGATAAGCAAGATGGAGAGGTTAGCGCTTAGTGAACCAAGGATATCAGAGGTTTAAATGGTGGAATGCAAAAAAGCATTTAATCTAGGTGGAGGTTAATGCATAGCATGCTCGCTACCTGATTTTTAATTGTTATTTTCTCATATTCATTAAGAAAACTATAATTACCAATATAGACGAGATTTCTAAATTTAGCTCTCTAGATCACAATTTTCTTGATAAAAACTCATCCATATCCACAATTTTTGAGGTTTAATAGACCTCTACTTTGATAGGGTTAATGGACACCCACCTGCACTGACACATGTAGCAATTTGGTGTCCCTGCCTGGCAGTCACATGTGTCCCGTTCATTTACACACTAAAAAAAAAAAAATGTGGGTTCAGGGTTTTTTTTTTAACTTTAACAAAACTTCATTTCCTAATAAGATAACATCTAATGATGAAATTAGATGCATAACGTTTAATAATGGAATTTTAAATGCAGTGACTTCCAAAGTATGTAAATTTTGCTGCCATAAAACAGAGTCTTTGCACAAAGGAGCACTGAACCAGTGATAATGTCTTCTATCCAAACACATTTGTACTGTAAGTAGAAACTGTTTAAAAGGAAAATTACATCTTTTTCAGCAATTTATCAGAGATAATTACCCTTCATATACTAAAGGAAGGATAAAGAACTGTAATTCTAATTGGTAAATGTCACCAACTGTTGCAGTTACTCTTACTTGTGTATATTCTTTTAATGATTATAGTCTCATGCCACAGCTACATGAAAATATACTCACTAGGTGTGAAATTCCCATATGTCACAGTTTCAAGAATAGGTAAACAGCTCAAAGATAAAGAAATAATGCTAATGAGAAATGTAAGAATTCTAGGTTTTGTTTTCCAGGCAAGTGGATCTTCATTTGCCAAAAGAGGAGAAAGTATAGTGAAAAGAAAAGACAGAAACACTAAATTTTGTTGAATTAAACTTTTAAATGAGCTTTACTTCACACTTTTAGCCAGAGCTGTTTATTTTCTTAGAAAATTGTAGATATGTCTCAACCTACAGATTTCAGTATCATATGCCTTGGGTCTGCCAAAGGGAACAGCATTTAAGTTTCTTTTAGGCTTGGACTGTAAAGCGTTTGTTCATTTCAGATGTTAGAAGATAAACTCTTCCTGGACAGTGTTACATTTTGTCAAATTTTATCTTGAAAGGGATCAAAGAAACAGGAAAAATGACCTTAGAATCTATGGCAAGTGTTTAAAAATCACTATTCTCCAGTCCTTCTCGCTGTAACTTAGTTTCCAGTGAGTTTGATGGGTCAAGTGATTGACTAGATACAACCTGTAAGCCTACTCTTCTTTCAAGAGGTAGAAATAAAAATGGGGTTGGGCAGGGTGAGAAATAGTGGAGAAAACAAACCTCTCATTTGTATACTCTTTAACTCTCAGGTTCGCTGAGCTGTGCCCTACTGCTGTGGTATTATATAGGTCATAGTATTTGGTTTCCAAGCACCTGACCAAGGCTCAGATGCTGAGCTAACTTTCTATATGCTCTCCATTATACATAGGCAAGTGTTTTGTTGCTGTTTTCATTTGTGGCACTATGTTTTCTGGACGTCTTTATTTGTGACGTTCTGACAAAGTTTGAGAAGCATAGAGAGAAGTACTTCTCTTATGGGTTAGCTCTCTTCAAGTGGTAGTAGTATTAATCTTTGTACAAATTACTCTGCGTCTTCACTGGAAAAACTGATACATAACGCACTCCCCTACCCCCACTGTAAAAGAAGAAGAAATAACCTAGGTTTCTCTCGGTTATCCATGTCACTGTATTTAAACTTTCAAACATTGCTCAAGAGAATTATGCAGAAAAATAGTGAAGGAATGAATTTGATAAGTTGCCTCCATTAGGTTTGAAACCTATTCCCTACATTGTATACGGATGCTCTTGAAGGAAAGACTAGAAAAGACATTTAAGTAGTTCTTTCAAATTATAACTGATAACTAATTTTGTCATATTAGGGTTATGTTTGAATTGAATTTATGTAGCATATATTTCCCTTCAGGCTAAATGTAAGAGCAGTAAGAGCTTCTTGTAACTCGCATTACCCAGAAATAACTTTGTTACTAAAAAATCAAGTTAAGTTTTATTAATGACATATGTTCATTGCCTATATGGTGCACTGGTGAAGTGATGGGCAGTTTTATTATTGTATATAAGATATGCCCCCACCCCCACCAAAAAAAAAAAAAAAAAGCGATAAGAAATTTTTATCCTTCATTTAAGGAGAGGGACTACCGTGATACTCAGTAATGTCTTATTTTTCTTACAGTAGTAATAGTTAAATGACCTGTATTCTCTTCCACTTCATTTCCTTGCAGGATTTACTTTGCAAAATGAGTCTGATGATGGAAGTTATAAGTACATTCTATGAATATGAAATGATACAAGACCAGTGGACTTACTTGGGCATCAGTTCCACCATTTTGTTATTATTAATGCCATATTCTTTTTTTATTATTATTTTAGAAACAGAACACGAGCAGGAGAGATGGGCAGAGAGAGAGAGAGAATATCTTAAGTAGGTCCCGTGCTCAGCACCGGGATGGGGGGAGGGGAGAGAGAAGGAGGGCTTGGCCCCACAACCTTGGGATCATGTTCTGAGTTGAAATCACAAGTCAGGCTCTCCACCGCCTGAGCCGCCCAAGTGACCCTTAATGCCAAATTCTAATCAAATGAATACCTCAGTACAGATTATGAAGCAACCCCAAGTGTAGATCATTCAAATGAGTATTTTTATTCACTAGTCTAGCTATCTACAACACAAAAAAGAAGTGAAGATAAGTCCAGAAGGAAAACTCTTTGGAACCATTCAGATTTTTGTCCCTTCCTAGTACTGACTTTGTAGAGTTTGTAACAAGGAGGAATTATATTAACTGTCCTATCTCCTCTAACATTGCAAGGCAACAGATGTTGGATAACTTCAGAAAGTTATCCGGTTCACACTTCAGACTCTTCATAGGAGACTGGTTCATTGATATTGTATTTCTAAAATAAAATAAATCTTTGAGATAGATAAAGATGAATGAGTAGAAGCAATAGATAATCTACAAAATTTTGGTTTACATTTCACTTCACAATCCATTAAGTTTTTGGCCCAATATCTTCCTAATAATATTTTATTCAAATTAAATAAAATTTAGCTTGTATGCCTTCAGCACCTATAGTAGTTGAGGAAGGCAATCCAAGGAAAACTAACATTTTTGTTTTGGGTTTTTTTTGTTTTGTCTTGTTTTAATTTTTTTAATGTTTATTTACTTTTGAGAGAGACAGAGTGTGAGTGGGAAAGGGGCAGAGAGAGGGGGACACAGAATCCGAAGCAGGGTCCAGGCTCTGAACTGACAGCACAGAGCCTGACACAGGGCTCAAATTCACAAGCTGTGAGTTCATGACCTAAGCTGAAGTCGATGCGTCACCAACTGAAGCCACCCAGGTGCCCCACATTTTTGCTTTTAATATATATGCGTAAACCAACCAGAGATAGTGACAAGTAAATTGTATTGGCAATTAGGAAAGGATTATTACAAGTGGGGACTTTTTTAAAAAATTCATTCATTTACACTGTGTGGCATATTAACAGTTCAAGATGGCCATTAAAGAAAAAAGGTATCTGGTACTTTACAGCCACATGTCTCTACTCATTTTCATAATGATGAATAACTGTGACCTCAAGTTACAGACATCGGTAATAAACTTTTATTTATTTTAATTATGGAATTTACTGAAGGTGCTCGTTGTTGATTTTGGTCTTGGGCATAATTTACTAATGTAATTTTTGAAATGATATGTGAATTATTTTCTAAAGTTGTGTTTTGATAATGTTTTCACAATAGAGATCTGATCTTTTATTCCCCATGCTTTTCCTCCACCACAGAAACCAGGAATGGATCTCGCAGACACCTATATCATGTTTGTTCGGCAAAACCAGGATATTCTTCGAGAAAAGGTCAATGAGGAAATGTATATAGAAAAACTGTTTGATGTAAGTAACTGCCCTCACAAGGCTTCCTGGCATCCTCCACATGTGTGCAGGGAAAATTGCATTTCGATATGTTGGCAAAGCAGACACCTTTTCTGATCCCTTTTCTTCTATGCAGCTAATACAGTGGATAGTTTTAGTTCTCTGACTGTTGACAGAAGCCTTAATTGGCTTCTTTTGTACATGACAAGTGTCACTGTTAGAATGGAGGTCTCAAAAAGCTTCTAAGGTTAATTTTAACGAGCAGGATGATAACCGGTTTACCACTGTGTATACAGCACCAGTCCGCTTGCTTGACTTTGCTGCACTCCATAAACAGGATCCTGCTGGCAAGGAGTGGGCCCCTCCTCTGAAAGTTTTGTGAGTTAACATAAGGCTCCTTAGTGAAACGAAGACATAAGCTTCAGTAAAGCCAAATATCCACCACCACCGCTCTACCGTTATTGAACATTCCCCCCGTGATTTACAGTACTGACAAATGCTAACGATATACCCCTACAGTTTTCTCAGCACAAAAGTCTTCATTTTCACCTGGCAATTTCTAGAAGTGGGGGGTTGTGGTTTTAGAGAGCGTGATCATTAAGTTTCATTTGTCTAGTATCTGTAAAGGAAACTAAGAGAGCAATCCATTTCAATAACAATGTTGTCATTCATTTGTAATTATTTAACAGTCAATTCAAAGGAAATGGTGCTTTTGCTTGTGTTGGAACTTCCCAAGGCTGATGCCGGAATGGAATATTTGCTTTGAACTGTATTTATTTACGCACATCTCCCCTGCATTTTGGAAATGCTTTTCTGGCAGTTTCATTTAATTATGCAAGTTGCCGCAAATGTTTTCATAACAGCAATTCACGGGCTTCGTGGTGACACTTCAGCTGTGGCAGTTCCAGAAGGTCCTGCTACGTCATCATCTCCTCCATAGTCTGTTGTGTCAGTGCTCACGGTTTGTCAGATCGGGTGGTCAAAATGAGCCTCCTCTTTCCTATTTTATGCTTCTAGCCTCTACCCAGGCTGTTTTACAATAAAAGTATCATCTGTTTTAATAAGCTAAGTGTTAATATGTGTGAAAAGAATGATTTCCTAAAAGCTTTGATGCCCTGCAGGGGTAGAAAAATTATCATCTATCCAGCTGGCTCTTTGACAAAATACTGAAACCATATTAGCAACTTCTGCTTCCATTTGGTATTGCTCTGAGTTTACAAGCATATGTTTTACGTCCAAATTCTCTTCTACTTTTTTTGCTTATGTGGTAATTTTTAAAAATGTTGAACAGAATAGGAAAATTGATGTTATTTCCTTTATGTTTATTCTTAGTATACCTGAAGCATGTTTTCTATGATGAGAAAAGGTAGAATCATCTGGAAATAGGCCATTGTAGGGGTGTGTGTGTGTGTGTGTGTGTGTGTGTTCTTAACATCTTCAACTTTCAGTCTTGGTGACCTATTTACTACAAAGTTTGCCATCAGTTCATAACAGAGGTAGAATTTTGTCGCTATAAAGATATTCCCTACTTCACCTCTCTCGCATTCACCAAACTTTCTTAGAAGACTTTTTATGTGACAGCAATAACCAACAGAGCTGAAGTGGGTGCATGGGGACCAAAATTAAAATTTGTCTAGTTTAGAGTCATCTGGCCGGCTCAGTCAGTAGAGCACACAACTCTTGATCTTAGAGTCATGGTTCAACCCCCACTTTGGGTATAGAGCTTTCGTGAAAAAATACATAATTATGTCTAGTTTGTTGCCCTGGTTATGTACACTTTCCTTTGAGACCTCATCATCTGACATGGCTGTAAATTTACTTCTGAAAGGAACTCTTGATGAGCGACCATTCTGTTTTAGTTGTGAAGGTTTTGGCATTTTGCATATCCTCAGTGGAACACTGGACTTGTTACTTGTGAAATAGTTATAATGTCCCTAAACATTCTAATATTTTTAAATTGCACATTTTTATTACTGTAATTAAAAATAAAAAGTAGACCCTAATTCTATTGATATGTCATCAAGAATAACATGTATGAGGGGGTACTAAGAGCCCCTAATTAGCCAAGACTGAATTTGCCTCAATTATAGTTAGTAAATGAGAGGTTATCAAGTATGTGTTGAAAGGTAAAACAGAATGTGTATCTTAAGCGACAGATCATTACTGAGAGACATTATATAATTATTGGAAATCTTCTTGGCTGAAACTTAAAATAATATTGTTAGGTGTCAAGAAACAGTTGAAAATAATGACCCTATAAATACTGTTGGCAATCTTAGTCTATTACAGATAAAGGATCGAAGAGAAAAATTTTATTCAGGCATAATGACAAACTTTTGCTATTTCACTTAAAGCAAGAAGTAGATGAAAGGAAGGAAGAAAAGGAAGACTCATAATTTCAGATGCGGAGGAAAATGTGCGTGCATACAAACATGCACGCGCACCAACGTGAATCAATACTTAGTAGTTTAACCAACCCAAGTAAGGCTGTAGGGCATCCAGTTTCTGGTCTTTCAGTATGAGAGCTTCACTCCTTAAGAAGGATATTCTTTTGACCCAAATGAGATTTAATTCCTTTTGGAAATCCCACAAATTACAATATGTTTATATAAAACCATTATTCTGAAGACACATTTTCATCCTGCCTTCAATACCAACACTTTGAAAAATAACTCGTGTGTTTTACTAAATAATCTTTTTCTGCATGATGCTCCGCTCATGGAAAAGACTATTTGAAAGTTCTGTGAAACTTCCCCTGAGAGCAATAATTACTTGTAGTATTTTTTGGCCTCAGAAACTTTTTGATTAAGCATCTTAATTGCTCCTGATATATGTGGTGAAATACTTTAGAGTTCTATTTACATAATTGTACCAGTGCCTAAGACCAAATAATGACCATTAGCCTAGATTTGTGTCCATTGCTTTGGGATGCATCAGCAAAGAAGAATGGTACCTCCTATGGCCATCCATGTACAGCTCACAAAGCCATAAGCCACGGTCCAGTTTCCCAAGCATTGTGTACAACCAGTATTATTATTTTGGCCTCCACGGAAAGGGCTTTTGCGTACTTCAGAGTCTTTTTTAACTTTTTTAACATTGATTTATTTTTGAGAGAAAGAGACCGTGCGCGAGCAAGAGAGGGGCAGAGGGGCAGAGAGAAACGGAGACAGGATTGGAAGCAGGCTCCAGGTGCTGAGCTGTCAGCACAGAGCCCTACGTGAGGCTCAAACTCACGAGCAGTGAGATCATGACCTGAACTGAAGTCAGACCCTAAACCAACTGAGCCACCCAGGTGCCCCTCCTTAACTTCAGAGTCTTAAAGACGGGATTGATTAAAATGTGTATTATCTTCAAGCCCTAAATATAGGGTGACCTTTAGACTTACATTAAATTTTAAAATATTAAAGCTAAATGTTCCCTTGCAAGACCAAAAAAGCTTAATATTAGAACTGAGAACCAAGACATTCTATTTCATTCCATAAGTAAACTTCGAAAACATTTTCTGTGTAACACAGAAATAAATTTTTAAAAGTATAAATAAATAATGGCAAATCCATACTGTTAAGAGAAGGAACCGAGTTTGTATTAAGGTATATCCCTAATCATCTCAAATTATCAAAATAATAATACTAACCCTCACTTTCATCACTGCCATTCCGCGGCACCTCTTTGTACCAGGAAATGTGCTACGTGCTTTACCTACATCATTTCTAACCTGCTGAGCTAGATGCCATCATCCCCTTTATCCTTGTTTTCAGGTTAAAGAATCTCCCACTCATAGAAGATAAGTGACTTGTTCGTTGTTGAATCAGACATTGAAATTGTGTGTCTCCAGTCTCAAAGTCTATGCTATTTCCACCAGACTTACAAAATTGGACATGGTAACACAGTACTATGGCAGAGGGCTGGATCAGGAATCCACAAACCTGAGTTCCAGCCACGGTTCTGCCCTTGACAGAGTGAGTGTCAAGAAGTTATGACCCCTGCCTAAGACTCAGTGTAGTTAGTACATATAAACTGAAGAAGTTGGTCTAGAACTGCAGGTGGTTTCTGAAATATCTTCCAGATGTTAAACCAACTAAATTAAATTATCAATTAATCTTAGCAGTAATGATAAATATTACCGAGAATAGCTGTACCATGACATTCCATGTATCTACCACCAGGACTGTGAAGCCCAAATTGAGAAAAATAGTTGGAACTCATCCGTTTCATATTCCTGCTCACTCTCTCTGAGTGACCAGAATATTTTAAGCAGAGACTCTCTCTTCCTCTCAAGTGGTCATCTTTATACATGCGGAGTTTAAAATCTACATGTTAAGTCTACATTTTCAACTTAGAAAAACTGTGTCTTATCTGGGTAAGAAAAATCTTAAGGAAGTTCTTCTGTGGTAAGAGAAACCATGGATGCGCCAAATGGGTTTTCAGCATTCTACACAATCTCTCTTGCCCTAGTGTGTTTTCTCTTACATATTAAACACCATCGTCAGCAACTTCTTTAAAGTTTTTATCAAATCGAAACCATGTACAACTTGTCTAATCCCAATATAGAAGTATGGCGAAGATTTTCTAATTATTAACTTCCATTTTTGAATGTCTCCAGTAATATTTCTTCCTCCACGTTCAGGCTTCAGGACACACAGTATGAGCCTCAGGTACCCATGTGTCAGGAGAGAGGCTGAGTAGTTCCCGCACGGCTTGGGGTCTCTGGTTTGGACAGCGGTGGTGTTTCCAGAGTCGAAACTGACCTCGGCAGTAATTGCCCAGGTGCAACTGGCCCTTTCCTGATGCCCAGGAATATTACAACCTGGAGGTAGTTCGGGGCTGACCGAAATCATTCTGTTGTCCAGGATGTACATTAAACCCACCTACCTCTCTAAATCTTTGCATATTTCTTGGGCATTACCCATCCTGAGTCCCTTTGAAACAGTTTCATTTCAGCTCTCGTGTTGCTGAGGACACATCAGGGTGCAGTATTTAATTGGTAAATCATGCAGATTAAACGTTCTCTTGTGTTATAAACTGATTAAATATTTAATTGTTGAGGAGTTTCATCTCAATGAGATTTTTTTAAATATTGTGGTGATGTCTTATAAAATTAAAAGTAATTCTTCAAATGATAGCTCATCGGTTATATCCATCCAAATAGTTTTTTATAAAGGATTAATTTCTCAGGACTTTGCTTGAAAAGAAGTCTTTTCAGTAAAGCAACTCTAAATTAAGAATTGTAAGTAAAATTGACCTAACCTGTATAAATGAGTTCAGTAGCCATTTTAAGATACGGTAACATACAAAGAAAAAAAAAACTGAACCTATGACAAGAGAATATGTTTTTCAAAATAAAAGTCATTTTCCATTTTTGTGCTCTTGTCTCTGAGTCCCAAATAAGAAAAGGCAGAGGGGCGCCTGGGTGGCTTAGTGGGTTAAGCGTCCGACTTTCGCTTAGGTCGTGATCTCGCAGTTCGTGGGTTCCGGCCCCGCGTCGGGCTCTGTGCTGACAGCCAGCTCAGAGCCTGGAGCCCGTTTCAGTCTGTGACTCCCTCTCTCTCTCTGACCCTCCCCTGCTCACGTTCTCTCTCTCTCTCTCTCTCTCTCTCTCTCTCTCTCCTAGGAATAAATAACACATTTTAAAAAATTTTTTTAAAAAAAGAAAGAAAAGGCAGAAATGCTCAGAAGTTTTTAATGCAGTGCTTCACACTGATGCCCAAACTTTGTGACTCAGGAATTTATTCATCCTCCATAAGATCAGCACTACTATTCTTAACTTCCTTAAAGATTCAGTTTATTATCATGTTGATTTCATAAGAATAGTTGAAATCAACAGAGCCTGGATAACAGTGGCTGCTAGATAAAAATTTCCTTCATGATGCCCTTCCTCCGGGACATGTATTTAAAACTGACTCTACTTTTTCAGTCCTTTGGATAAATTTCTTTGTGTGTGTAATCAGCCTCTTTATGAGAAATGCAGACTGCAGCCCATAAAGACTGAATATTCCTTTGTCTTCTTGCATTTCTTAGAACTCTAGGATACTATAGATAATATCCTCTTGTATGTGAATGTCGATTTAAAAATAGTAGTTTTCCTCTTTTCAATAATATCTCACTTTCAGATGACTAGGAAGTTCCATAAACTACATAAGTTAGTATAGATTCCCTTTACAGAGAATTTGCTTTTGGTTTTGTCTCTGTATAAAAAGAATTCAAATATGAAACATCAACTGTTGGACCATTATGCCCAACCATGATTTTCCTGTCACTATTCAAAATTAAAGGTTCATCCCATGTCATAACCATTTCCTTCCTTCTTCCTCAATAAGAAAGGATGGATAATATGTTCAATGGTGGACTTGAGGCTATTTGAGATCATGTATTTCTAAACATGGCTGTGTTATAGATGCTGGTGCCTCATTACATCCTAAAGGTAGATAAAAAGTTTGATCTCCGTTTGTCATCGGTGTTACTTTTGACACTGTTATTTAGCGGCTTTGACACATTGTTCCCCAGGTGTTTGGGGTTGGTTTTTTTTTTTTAATTGTCTATATTTCTGCTTTGTTTTACCTACAGTATTTGGTCTCGCGCTGAAGTTGTTTGACCTCTTTTAAGATAGTTATAGTCAGGGGCGCCTGGGTGGCTCAGTTGGTTGAGCATCTGACTTCAGCTCAGGTCATGATCTCATGGTTTGTGGGTTCAGGCCCCGCGTCGGGCTCTGTGCTGACAGCTAGCTCAGAGCCTGGAGCCTGCTTTGGATTCTGTGTCTCCCTCTCTCTCTGACCCTCCTCTGCTCACACTGTCTCTCTCTCGCGTGTGGAAATAAATTTTTTTAAAAAGGCAAAAACAAAAAAAAAAATGCTTAAAAAAGAAAGATCGTTCTAGTCAGATGTATTCTGTGGATGGTCCTGTCTGCCTCGGTAAAGGTCCTCCCCAGCTTGCTCCTAAGTGACTTGTTTCCTCGGAGTTTGTTTCTTTTTAAAACCCCTGCTCTCGAATTACAGCTGTCTGGTTCATTTTTGTTAATAATCTTTATTTTAATGTTAAGTTATTATCTGTAAGTATAAGAGTTTATAAAAGGATCCACTTTCTGGTGTACGGTGGGTGCCCGAATAGCTTTGGCAAGTCCAGACGCAGCTCGGAGCCACCAGAGGCCCTCGTTTAGAATCTAAGCTGTTGGTGAATTAAAACCTGGGAAACTTGAGCTACGCGTGCCTAATTGCCTACAAGAAACTCCACGAGAAAATGTATTGTAGCGTGTCGATCTCATTTCTTTGATAATTCAAAAGAATCTTCAAGAAATATGTGGGCTTCTTCCTTATATTCTTGAAATGTGATCATGAGACACAATTGTCATTTGGCGCATTCCCAGAAATAGACGTCTTTGCATGAGGCACCTGGACATATGTGGCGGGGCTGGGAGAATCAGCTAATTAACAACACAGGCTTAAACAGGCACCTCATCTGGCAGTGCAGTTAGTTGCCTGATGGCGCTCAGCAGGACTGGGTAGTGCTTTTTATTTTTCTATCCTAATGGTCTGCTGCCCACCTAATTTTGCCTTATTGTCAGTCACTACTTACCGCAGCTTGGGGCCCTCCCAGGAGGCTAAATTATTATCAAAGGATTAGGGAGATGTAGCCTTGCAGCTCTGACATTTCTGATTACTTGTCTATGCCAGAACACTAATTAGCTGTGACTAATTAAGAAAAATGTCCCTGCCATAGAAAACCATTTAAAAGAACTGAGAAGTAGAAAAAGCAATTCAAAAGCTGAGCAGTGCTCAGATTTGCCGATGCTCTTTAGATTTCCACCAGAGCCTTAACTCACCTTTAATTGTGCTCAGAATTTAAAAAAAAAAAAAAGAAAAAGAAAGAAGAGAAAAGAAAGAAAATCTCACATGTGAACTGATCTGAGGTTTTGCTTGAATAGGAAAAAAAAATTGTCGTTGATCACGTAAACTCTCTTAGCAAGGGTAAAATTGTCTCCGACGAATGGAAGATGACAAAACTTTCATTTCATGGAGAAATTTTTCTAAACCCCAAATGTGTAAATGTGCATTAGCATTCATTCACCCAAGTCAGTAACAATGACTTAATGGTCACGGAAGAAAGTAGAATATTTTTGTGACTGATGTTCTAAAAGATGGTTGAAATGATTACACGTTGAGCATTTTAAAAGTTATTTAGTGTTGGTTTCATGCCACTTCCACATTTAAGACGGTCTGGAAATTGTGACTTCTCCACGCAGAGCCTATTATTCCCACAAGGATTTTGCATGCTTGTGCTGCAACTGGCCACAAGTGAGTTATTGCTGAAACTACCCAGGACTCCCCTGAGCCCAGCGTCTCTGTCAGTTGACCAGTGTAATGCTTTTGTAGGACTGGTAGCTACTGCTCTCCCTCTCTTCAACCCTGACTTCAGCAGCAAATGTCACAGGGCCTTAAGGCCACGTCCCGTGGTGGCTTTCTGAGCTCCTCCTCAGTTGGGCCCTCCTGTGCAAGCCTTCGCTGCATCCCTGCTGGTGCCTCTCACGAGAGGACACAGCAGTGGCAGCCAGACTGCCAGCCACCATTGGCTAAGTCCAACTGGAAAAAAAAAAATCTGTGTAGGGAAGGAGCTGTTGTGGCAGAACCATTATTAGATGTGTCTACTGAATGCATTGAAAGAAAACTCTATAAAAGAACATTATCCAAAGGTACCTATCAACACCTAGAGAGAGCCCTTAATTTCCTGATTATGGCCCACCTCTAGGTAAGAGACCCTCTGCATTTTACTGTGTTAATATGGGCAAAATATTTTGTTTGGAATAAAATTCTAACCCCATCTCACCTAACTTCTTCATGCTATCTTTGAAACCCATTCTCCCTTTTCCTATTAGAGGAGAAAAAGCAGGCAGCCAGCATCCTCTAGGGAATAATCCTTCTAATATATGAAGACTGTTATTAAGGCACTTGTCATACTTGTCTCCTCCAGGATAAATAATCCCTGTTTGTTTGACTTCCCTTCATAGGCCCCTTTCCTAGCCCTTTAATCATCTTCGGGGTTGTCCTTTGAAACGTCTCTAAGCGTTCTCTGTCATGCTTGGGGTTTTGAGTCAGGAATGGGATGCAGTGTTTGAATGTGGTTGAACAAGATTCTTTCTAGCCACGTTCCTACTTCCCGCAGTCTAATATATAGCGTCCCCATACTTTTGCTCTACAGATCCTCAGAAATGTGGTTCCATATATTCCCTGCAGCTCCTTGGCTTTCCCCTCAGCGACTGCCCATACTATATGCGTGTAATGTGTATGTTTATTGATGTAGAATGTCCATTCAGTTGATGTGTTGGATGCATGAGGAGACATCTCGTTCACCATTCGGTTACTGTGTATATGGAATCGTGGTGAATGCTGGGACGAAAAGGTTTGGCACCTGGCTGGCTCAGTCGGTTCAGCATCTGACTTCAGCTCAGGTCATTATCTCACAGTTCGTGAGTTTGAGCCCCATGAACTGTGCTGCTGTCAGCACAGAGCCCACTTTGGATCCTTTGTCCCCCTCTCTCTTTGCCCCCCCCCACTGTCTCTCTCCCAAGAATGAACATTTAAAAAAAAGTTTAACATTGCTTTATCCCACACAGTTGAGTATCTCTGTCACAGTGACGATGGGATTCTGAATAAAATAGGAAATTGAAACTCCCCTTATTAATCATTTAAAGTGCCCCCCCCCCAAGTATTTATTTTGTAGAGGCCACATGCTGTGTGGTAATGTTAAACAAGATACACCATGTCCCTGTCTTAAAGAAGCTCACATTTTTAGGATCAAACGGGTCTTTTGAAAAAGTTAATTTCTCATTAAAATGTTTGACGTTTTCATCTCCAAATAGGCATTAACATATTTTCTTCTAAATGGATGTATTATGGAAAACTAAAACTTAATTCCCTTTCAAAAGAGATAATAGTGATTCAAGAAATTCATTTATCTGTTTCAAGTGGAAGATTGGGAACTTGCCAAAGGTTAGGGCCAGTGCAAGGTTCGTCCCCTGCTCCACTGTTTGCAGTATCAAATGCCATGACCACGAGATGAGGACACACTCTTCCTCTCTACCCTTCATGGGTTCTTTACTCAAAAGCCAGGCTTGTTTCAGGTCCCTGGAGAGTTCTCATGTTCCCTTAGACTGAGGTCAATAAGGCCATAGCAATGATATTTTTCTGCCTTTAAAAAAAAAAAAAAAAGAGCTCACAAANCAAGTATAGCAGTCACCCAGGACATGTCACTTGGCGGTAAGAATGCACAGGCAGCACTGGCAGCCATCCTCTCGATGTGCCCCCACAACCCTAGATAACCCCGAGGAATGGGGCTCAGTCCCTCAGAGCACGTGCTGGTGAGGCAGCTGCCTGCTCACATGAGAGACTCCAAGAGCCGAGCACATCAATGTCTGAACACGTAGTATTATTAGATCTTGTGCGTGTAAACTATGTATGTGGATACTCATGTATGTCATAGACACAGGGGTTTACTAGTTTACACTGCTTTCTCCTTTATTTAATTCATCACTTAAAATGAAACTAGACAGTCCCATTTAAAGCTCCGTTTTAGTCTTATGTTCAGTTTCTTTAGCCAAATGCCATCGTTTACTTTTTGGTGATTTCTACAACTTCTGCATCTATTAAATTATTTTTCTATCAATGAAACACGCAATTCAAGTCAACAACCTGGCTCTGATACTCTCCATTTTCTATTAAAAAGCTGCACTCTCACTATTATATATGTAGCACTGTGTATCTCCAAGTGTTCTAAAGTATTCAGTCTTTCAACAGATATGCAAGGTATGCTGTGTGCCAGTCTGCTAAGGGCTGGGGACAGGGTAAAAATAAGACTTGATTACTGCCTTGGGTTTACGCATAGCCCATTGAGGCAAACGTATAGCCCATTGTACAATATTCTTATAGATGCCTATACAGCATTCTAGGAGCAGGAAATATGCGAGCATCTAATGCTGCCTAGTGAGAGATAGTATTGGCTTCCTAGCAGAAATAGTGGTTGAAATGAGTCTCAGAGGCTGGCATGGATCTGGCCGGGGAACCATACCTTGGGATAGAAGTCCAGACGGAGGGACTGTCATGCCTAGAAATCCCAGATTTAGAGAACATGCAGCAGAGGGTCAGGTCTTTCAGTTTGCTGAGCATGGATCCTGTGGGAGTGAGCCGTGAGTTGGAGACTGAATGGTAGCTGGTTAGTTCAGACCTTACAGCGCTCCCAAAAAATAATTTTTGGAAAGCTGGTTTCCCATTTCTATAAGGAAACTGAAGCAGGAAGACCTGCTAATAGTTAATCCTCAGGCCGAGATTTTTCTCTAAGGGTTGTGCCATTCAGTAGAAGCCCTTCTGGGAATCTGATGTATATTTTTATTCAGATCCTACATTATGAATTTAACTGTGATACTGGCCAAAATTGTATACGTAGTATCCAAAACGGCTCATTCAACCAGATAAAAAGGTCGTAGTGCCCAAATGAACCATTCAGAGACGATGTGACCCATACTGGTACCTTGAGCAGGATAACTGGACCGACCAATGAGTTTGGCCAGGCCAGTGATGAGTCATTTCAGTCAAAAAATTGGCCAAACCAGCATGCACCCCATCACTGGTCATGAAGTAGGAGAGAGGGGAACAGCTCATTATCTGAAATTTTCACTTTGTAATGGATCTTTTTAACACCAGGAAAAGAGCCCCAGAATAAACTTTTAGAGGCACTTGCCTACTTGAATATAATGAATAATAAAGAACAATATTGATTTCAATGCTCTTTGTGTACTGTGGGGAAAGACGGGCTAGTTTAATAATACTACTTTCAGGACACTTTGAAGTTAGGGGAATTTTGGATTCATGAAATGGTAGCGGAAAAGTACTTGTACAACTCCCAATTTACGGAAGGTATCCCGTTATGTAACTTGTATTTCGTAACTTAAGAGGATGCAATTCATCTAGAGATATATTGATATTTATACATTTTTTTGTCATTTCTTTAAGTAATCTCTACGATCCCGATTGTGGGGCTCAAACTCATGACCCTGAGATCAAGAGTTGGATATTCTACTGATTGAGCCAGCCAGGCACCCCTGCATTTTTAACAGAAAATATGGGAGCACCCAGGTGGCGCAGTTGAGTAAATGTTCAACTCTTGGTTTCTGCTCAGGTCATGATCTCACAGTTCATGGAATTGAGCCCTGCACTGGGCTCTGTGCTGACAGTGTGGAGCCTGCTTGGGCTTCTCTCTCTCCCTTTCTCTCTGCCTCTTCCCCTGCTTGCTTGTGTGCAAACTCTCTGTGTGTCTCTCTCAAAATTTAAAAAATAAATAAAAGAGAAAGTATTGGGGGGGGGAGTATTGAGCTTTAAGAATAGGAAAGTTTTTCAGTGTTCTAACAAACATTTATTAGGTACCTACTACATGCCAGTCCTTACATGTTATTAGCACTTATTACATTTTCTTAACTCAAAGAAAACCTCAAAATGTTCATAAGCTCTTCTTCGCAGACTTCCTGATAGAAGTAGAAAATGAAAACCACCCTGAATATGAGGGTGTCACTGAATATGAAAGAAGAATGATATGAATCAACTGCTTCTCTCCTCTGTGTTTATAAAAACAAAAACAAAAAAAAGATGAAGAAAGCTGCATATATAGATCAGGCCCCATTATGAATGAACCAAAGATCTTTTTTCCTATGTTGCCTTGTTTTGTTACAGTGGGTGAAAAAACCCTTTCTCAGTATTTCTAAGCATTAAGCTGTATAGCACCTTAAGGCATCTTAAGAATAGGGTGGCATGGCGTGGGGCACCTGCGTGGTGCAGTCAGTAGCTCCTGCAACTCCTGATCTCTGGGTGGTAAGTTCAAGCCCCACATTGGGCATAGAGATTACTTAAAATCTTAAGAATGGGACATGTGGGAAAGGCATAGCCGAAGAACCACTGGGTCGGTCATCCTAAGGAAATGTGGTTCTTGAAAGAATTGATTTGCATTACATATTACCGTATTAGGTTTAAAAATGTCTTTGGTCTTTGGAAATGCGGCTTGCATTCACTTGAGAGAGAGTGTGGTAGACTTCTTTGAAACAATTAATAAGCATTTCCTGTTTACTTCACAATCCGGTGTTACAATTACGATCAGTAACCCCCAGGAATGGTAGAGGTTGTTTTCTTAGTTGTCTGCTGGAAGCAGCAAACTGCCTGTAAAGAATCAGAGATTTTATTGACAGAACAGACTGTTTTCTAGAAGGGACTGTAATAGCCTAGCAGTCATGAGTACAGACTCTGAAGCATGTATCCGTATAGATAAGATATAGATCTAACCTTGCCGTGCATACCTATTGTATAAACCTGAATAACACGCTTCATATAAACTCAGATTCCTACCTATGTAAGCTTAGGTTTCCATGTACGCAAAATGGGAAAAATAACAGCCATCTCATGAAGGTTGTTCTCAGAAGTAAATGAAATTTTAACTGATGCATTAAATTTCCCAGGGAGGACTTGAAAAATCAGATGACTTTATAATCAGAATTCATAAAAGAATAGAGATGAATAACTGTACCTCACAGTTCTTGAGAAATCTCATTCATTCCTCATTGCACTTTGTTTTCTGTTTGTAATATATTTGCGCTTCATTAAAAGGCCAAAGTAAGTTAATAACAAACAAAAGAACAGGTGATAGAAAGTTCTGGAACTCTAGACTTGCATTTTTTTTTTTTAAAGAATAAAGCTGTATTTAAGCACCATGTAAAAGAGTGTGACAATTGGCTTTTCCCTGCAGTTCATTTTTTTTGCAAGAATCACAAACTGTGTTGGTTCTAATTATGCCCTTTATTCTGACAATCAAATCTAATATTATAGTATTTGTGGAGAACATCAAAATCTTCTTACTTAAAAGCCAGGTTCACAGACTCTACCCTTCATATTACAGATGAGAAAACTGAAACAGAGCCAGCTCGGACTGGCTTGGTCAGGCAGACAGAGCATAAAAGGCGCTGGCCCTTTTCACCTCTCAGCTTCTATGTTATGTCCTTCTCTGCCATGTTGACAGCCAGTCCTCCGCTTCCATGATCAGGTGCAAGTCTCTGTCTTTCCCCCCACCAACGGCTCTGGGTCTAGCTGGGAATCTTGATAGGTATAGGTTGGGTTGAACACTTCCTGTATTTTTAACCATAAGAGGTCGGTTTCTGTTTTCCTGAAATGTGGCCCTCACTCCTATTCCAAGCCAACAAAAAATCCGCACTTGAAACTTTATAGATGCTTGTGTTTCAGGTGTGTGTTATGGAGAGCCCCATAGCATCGCTTCGGTGGGATGCCTCATATGGGGGGGAGTTCTGGTACTATGTTTCAAATTTACCATAAATATAAAGCTTGCACTTTAGTGTTTAGAAATGGGAAGTGACTGGCCACTAACGAATTTAGTTACGTTAAATAGATGCAGTGTTGACAGAAGATATAGTCAATGTACAGTGAAGCATTTATATTTACTTTTTAATATACTGGTGAAACTGTAGGGCATTAACATTTCTAAATAGTTTGTTGCTCTCCAAAACTACAAAATGATACTAAAGAATGCCTTGCATTTATCAACTTAGCAAAACCTTCGGCATTTCAAAAATATCTTTTGTTCTTTTATCCCATTCAACTTGGCATTCAAAAAAAAATACCTATTTCCACCTTAGGACATTTTCTAGATGGTATTGCATTTGAACTTGGTGACTCAACACTTATAAAACAGACAGCTTGCCTTGAAATAAATGAAGAAATACATACACACCATAGAAGTTTAGCTGTTCCATATCTTAGTGCACTAAAATCTCTTGGTTTTCTTTTTCTTTTTTTCCCTGTTGTTCACCTATTGAGTTGAGCATAGCTGGAGAAGAATGAAAATATATCAACTAGTTGTACCAATTCATAATCAATAAAAAGCTAAACACTTAAGCAGAAAATATATCATAGATTTGCTCCCTAGCAAAGCAGCTATTTCTGCCTTGCCACCATCATCAGAATCCACATTCTGACAGAAATCATTTGCTTGAAGCAGCCGTGATATATAAACCGTATGTGGTCTTGTGGTTCAGATTTAGGAATATCAGCCACAGAGGGGCTAAAGGCATTGTGCATTAGTATGTATTGAGACTTCATTCCAGGTGGCCAGCAGCTGGACTTTTTAAAAATAAAACTTCCAAAATTAATGTGAAGGGCTTGTTTCTAGGCAATAAGTGTTACATTTAATTGAATCACCCTCCGAAATGTTATAAATTAGGTGGAAAAGGGAGTTTGCATATTTAATATATTTGTTTTATATTTCCACTAGTCAACAGAATAATGAAATTCCTTAACTACTTCTCTTTAACTTGCATGAAGAAAGCACGGTATGTTGCTAAATCTCTTTTCACCAGCACCGCGGAGAAACAACTTTAATCCTTGTTAGAAAATTGCCGAGTCTGGGACTGACAAAGAGCTCATGCTTGTTCCATTGTTAGTGCTCCCCGGCCCCAAGAGCAGAGCCCTTTACAGCTGCGTGGATCCCGCCGGCTCAGCTGCACTATTTAGGAGAGGAGGTTTGTCAATTTCTATTGACAATGGAGAGAGTTTTTCAGGGCCTGTAGCAGTGCTGACACAGTTGGGGATCAATGCCAGCCATTCAGACTGCACCCTCTTTCATTGCTTTGGTTTGTTAATTCAAGACTAAAGGTCCACTGAGGGGGTTCAGGGTGTTTA
Organism: Crocuta crocuta; assembly: GCF_008692635.1. Taxonomy (NCBI): domain Eukaryota; kingdom Metazoa; phylum Chordata; class Mammalia; order Carnivora; family Hyaenidae; genus Crocuta; species Crocuta crocuta. The sequence continues at coordinate 2,083,381 of NW_027531893.1, forward strand.
AGAAAGCTGATGAACTGTTTAAGAAAGCTGATGAACTGCAAGCATTTATAGCCCTGGTGTGGCAATTTCCATAGTCAGTGGCAACTCCTGGCACTGAGGGAGCTGTGTCCTTGTTGACCCTCTTGTTATTAAAAATGCACAAGTGCTGCGCTTCTCAATATTTCAACAATCTTTCATTGTCAATACCACCTTCTGAGCCCTTCAGCTTGTTGCTTGCTCTAAAGATCTTCTTAGATTGGGTTTGAAAACTTCACCTTAAACACTAGATTAGACTGATGTTCTGTTTTCCGTGCTCCTGTTGATTTGTTGAACCTTCCCAGGGCTGGAAAGCAAGTAGCAGCTTGATGGGGAGACGGGCTGCTAATATGATTTACCAGTCTACAGTCATGCACAATAAGTGTGAATAAATACAGGGGTCTCACAGAGTCAACCCTAGCCTTTCCTTCTCTTTTATTTTTGCTTTAAAAGAAATATCTCAAGAAAATGAAGTGAGTAATGCATGCCCTTACAGGAGTTGAATGAACCACAAAAAGAAGAGAAAAAAAGACATTTTTTTTGTTAAAGTGGTAGGCTGCTGTCATGGATTGATGTAGGAAAAACATGTAGAATATACACTTACTGCTTTATTCCCAAGTAGACCAAAGTAAAGAATGAAGCAGTAATGCTATACCCATGACTTCAGTGCAGACCACAGCGCCCCTTCCTTGTCATCCCCTGAAGGGGAACGTGAATCGTCTGCCGAATTATTTTATAAAATTAACTTTTCCGAAACGAAAGGACATTTTCTAACATTTACACTTTACTGGACATTCACCCTTTTTGAATGCTTTTTCCCTTGGTAACGTTGGAGGGTTGGTTTTGTTTGGGGTGGGGGGAGATGCCGCAAAGCTACCTTTGACTTTTTTGTCAAGGTATAAAATGGGACCTACCGTATTCCAGCACCCCAGAGAGGAACATGTCAGTTCCAGCACCAGAAATAGGAAAGTGCTGGAGAGTTCTGTTTGGTGGTTTTATTTGTTTGCTTATTTATTTGCTTGGAGTGTGTGTGTGTGTGCGCGCATGTGTGTGTGTGTGTGTGTGTCTATTTCATTACATACAAGAAAGAAGCAGTCCTAGTGGGTTTTTTATTGTTAGCTTGTTCTTAGTAGCAACATAAACCCTGAGCGAAAGTACTGCTTTCTCTTTGTTATTTGCTTGTTTTAGCTGAAAATCTTCAAAATGCTTTGACCTGGAGACCAAAAAAATAGGCATTTGTATCTGATAGAATTATTTTTCTTACAGAATTTTTCTTATAATTTGGTTGCCTTTAAAATTTTACTTAACAGTGGTTCTCTTTTTTTCTCTCTTTATAGTTAACTTCAGATCATTTGATTCTCAACTTAGCTTTCTCTACGTTAATAATTTTGGCATTGTGTTAAAGAAGTTATATTAATAATAAATTTCTGTGTTACATTAGATGCCCTTTTGATTATCGCTTAATCATAAGTATCGTTGATGTGTAATGGGAAAATGAGTTAAATTAATTTTAAATTGTGTAAGGATTTTTAAGAACATAAAGATGCATATGGAGTAATTTTAAGAAAGCATTTTCATTTCCTTCAAATTCATAAAACTTACAATAAATACAGTAACTTTATAGTCTGACAGATTAACTAGTATGTTATGCTAGACCATATATCATATTTTGTTTCCCCCAACAAAAAAAATACATTATCTCTTGCAGAAGGACTATAATTTAAGAGTTATAACCATTGTGACTACATTTTAGCTTTCAAATTATCTGGAGAGTGGTGTGGAAGTGAGGGTCTTAATATAGTATACCCATATTCAGTATCCCCAATACTTGGGAGTGTTTGTGTGTATTAAAATAGAATTCGAAAGGTTGAGGCTATAAATAATTTGAAATAAGGAAATATAGGATTTAAGTACCATTAGAAAGTAATATCTCAGCTGAAGTAGTGAATTTATTAGCAATTTTTTAAAAGAATTTAGGAGTGTATCTTATTTTGTAAAACTTATTTCTGATACTTTTACAATGTCCTGAAAATTAAGAAAGTAGTCATTAGGAATGAGCAAAATCAGGTACATGAATAATATTTTTTTAAATCCTAGTCTATCTCACATTTTAAAAACCTGAAACTTTCATTCGTCTATGTGATGTAATATTTAGTAAATCAGTTACTCATTTTAATTACCTTATCTCATTTTATGCATGTATGTTCAGTGTATTAACAAATTAATAGAAATGAGTCTAATGAAATGTGAAACTAATTCATGTTTAATTCATGCTTAAAATGCCATTTCTTATACCAAATTTTGTCAGAACACGGTTAATAAATACAAGTCCAGATATTTTCAGACTTACTTGTAACATGTAAGGTTTCTCTTAGAAATTGAATTTACTATTTTAATACGGAAGAAAAATATTTTTATGAGTTTTCTCTGTGTTTGAATACCTAAGACACATGTACCACACAGACATGATGTATTGTGTCACTGTGTTTGTGTTTACAAACAAGACACAGCATCCCTTCTCTCCTGAAAACTCTCGTCATTTCCAAAGTGCTGAATGGGCTTTGAGATTTCTTATGATTATCTGAATAAGTAGCATTATTATTTTTCCAGTGCTACCTAAGCCTGGCTCTAGCATGTAGTGCTGAAGCCCTTAAAATATCACCACTAATGGCAGATTGCCTTTAAAAAAAAAAAAAAAAAGGCAGGAACAAATTTCTTCTACTAAACTCGTAGACATTATATAGGAGCAGGAAGTTAACATTGGAGAAGAATTTCGGTTTTCCTCTTAGGAGAGTGGTAATAAACAGAGAGAAAAATATGAACCCTCCAAAAACACTTGCATAATGAAACCAATTCTTCCTTTTCATAATTTGGTCAACTGACATCTTCTTTTTGAGTCTTATAGACACAACAGTTCCATCCTGAATAATGTTCCTTCCTCAGGTCTCACATCTTAAGGTGGTTTTAAAACATCTTGGCAAATACTTAACAATGATAGTGGATAAAGTTATGATTGAGGTTCATGTCTCACCATCACTTGTGTAAAATGTTATTTCTAGGTATTGACTGCATGTGTCAAGGCATAAATCTACTCATTGATTTTTACATAACATACAGGCTAATAAGAAATTTCCCGTCCTAAGTAATTTACCTGCTTTTTCCTGCTGTTTGGAAGTCCATTCAGTCCCATAGCATGTATTTAGTGCCCATTGTTACCTCCCAATTACAAAGCAGGCCTCTAGGCCTGCAAGTGCAAAAACACGGTTTCCCATGAATATGTTACAGCTGAAAGACTAATGTTAATTCATGTAGAGAACAGCCTAGGTCAACTTAGCAGATTTTCTAGCAAAACATACAATTCTGTTAACAGGAAATTATAGCATTATTGACTTCAAGTGCTGATCTGTGGTCATTTCAGAGTGTTTCATTACCCCCTCATTACCGAATCTGTTACATGAATACTGCAGAGGCTGTTTTCTTTTCTGTTCTCCTCCCCTCTGCCCCCATCCTTCTTTCCAGCAATGGTACAGCAGTTCCATGAAAGTCATTTGTGTCTGGTTGGCTGATAGATTAGACCTTCAGCTTCATATTTACCAACTGAAGACGCTCATCAAGATTGTGAAGGTAAACAAAATGTGTTGAGATGTGAATTGCCCACCAAGCTATAAAGAATAATGGCTAGATATTGACATATAAGAAAATTGTATGTGATGCACCTGAGTAGATGTAAGTACTTTAAAAACATCGCTCTCAGCAATGCTATGCCACTGTTTACTTCCATTTTCAGTTAGATTATCAAGCAAAATTAAATTTTTCTGCAATAAATAAAAGATATTTTATCAAGTAGTCACATTTTAAATGTGACTAATGTATACAAAGCCTCTGGCACATTTATCTGATTGTAGTAGGTAGGTCCACAGTAACTTGGTCTTTATTCTCTTAAGTATAAAAATGTTTTCTCCTCCTAATACATTTCCTTCATGCTTATTAGGATTAATATCATTACGAAGGCTTTTTTTTTTTTTTTTTTTTTTTGAGAGACAGGCACACATGCATGTGCTCACGTGGGGAGGGGCAGAGAGAGAGCGAGAGAGAATCCTAAGCAGGCTCCATGCTGTAAGCACAGAGCCAGCAGCAAGGTTCAATCTCACCAACCATGAGATCACAATCTAAACTGAAATCAAGAGTCAGTACTTAACCAACTGAGCCACATAGGTTCTCCATGAGGGCTTTTGAATTGTATTTGTCCACAGCATAAGGACAGTGTCCATTATTTTGTTACATCCTGACACAAAAGTAACATTGTCACTGTCTAACTTCCTTTGGAACCATGCCCCTCCCACATGTAAGAGATAATCAGTTTGAGTGTTGGGGACCATCCCAAACTACCAACAAGTGTCCCATCACTTAAGGCCATTTTGTCTTTTGCACTTCAAGAGAAAAGGTAATAACATACGTTTTATATTTAGTGAGTATTTAAAGTAATATGTTTATTTAGCACAATTTTTCGCACTTTGTAATTCTAGTGGAAACACAAAATTTGCCCCACGTATGACTTTTTCCTACAGTTGAGACAAATCCTACCTTATGATTAAAAACAAGCTATTGAGAATCAGCTGTTCTTTTAAAAAGATGACCTTACTTCCATTTTAGTGCCATTTGTCAAATGGGATTTACATATACCTCTATGTGTGTGTGTATATAGGTACAAATATGTATATGTTTATATTTACGTGTGCGTATGTGTATATGTGACACACACACTCAGTGGTTCTCAACGTGTCATTCCTGATTTATCATTATCAGCATCACCTGGGAACTCATCAGGCATACACATTATTGAGCCCCACCCCAGACCTACTGAGTCAGAAACTCTGATTCTGGGGCCTGGCATTCTGTATATTAACAAGCCCTCTGGATGCTTCTGATGTTAAAGTTTGAGAGGAACTATTGCCTTCCATCATTAAGTTTTATCCACATTAAAATATTTTCCATCATTTTCTAGGTTCCTATTGTCTAATTAGAATACAAATTCTTTTGTAATAGACACACGGGTTATCATAAATTAGAAAGACTCATAAATAGGAAAGTTCTGTTCTAAAGTGAGAAATTGGCAAATCTACCGGAATATAGAACCAGGCCTATAATGTCACAGTAATAGCAATCATGATTAGTCACAAAGAACAAGTAAAATTATAGCCGCCCACTAATTTTGAATACCTCTGAACATATTACATTTTAATGGACAAAATGCTTTTGGCTCAGAACGCTTCTCACCAGGTGTTAACTTGTTTTACAAAGAAACCGAAAGCATAGTATAATACATTCATATTTGCCTTCGATTCTGCAATGTTTCTTCCTTGTTTCTATTAATGTAACTCGGAGAGCTTTCAAATGAAGTTTGTTTTTCCTGAAAGAGAATCAGAATCTGTGTGTACCTTCTAAATATATGTGTATGTTAAGGTTGCAGTCTGTACTCTAATACTGGGATTAAATGCTACCTTACGATCAGCCATATATTCAAGCTAATGTCTATTGCATTCAAGATGTCAGAAATTATGTATTTGGCTGATTAGTACTTTTTGGCTGGATTGTTCAGCTCTCTATTTTGTTTTTAGAATACAAATATTGTTAATTAGCCCATCATTTGTTTCTTTCAAAGCTCTTCCTCTTCTCATAGTCACACATGTCACTACAATTAAGGATCAAACACCAGTGAATACTTTAGCAGAATAAAGCGATAATGTCACGAATTATGCGGTGGCATTTCCATTGTGCTCTACACCAATCAATTTATCTTAAACATATTCTTCATTATGGCTACCAATAGTCAAGACGGATAAATATGGAAATACAGTTCATGAATATGTTTGACTTTCCATGCTTTGTTTTTCACAAGCAAGTCCCCAGACTCAGCCAATCCTTTCTCTGGCTAATACATTTAATCAAATTGTAGAGCTTTATTTAATAATTAAAAATTATTATTTTCACAAAGAAAATCATGATGAATTAATAAGTTAATGTTTTGATTGTTTCCTACTTTGAATATAAATAGATGTTAGCCAATTTCATACAAAGATTCGTAATTCTTTAGAACCTATATTGTTATATTTATAATGTTAATTTTTCAGTGAATTTAAGAAGCTCTTCAATAACACATATATATGGGGTGCCTAGGTGGCTCAGTCGGTTAAGTGTCCAACTTTTCCTTTTCGTTCAGGTCATGATCTTACGGTCATGGGATCGAGCCCCATGTCAGGCTCCACAGCATGGAGCCTGCTTAAGATTGTCTCTCCCTCGCCGTCTGCCCTCCCCTGTCCGCTTGCACACATGCCTGCATGCTCTCTCTCTAAAATAAAAAATTAGGTGTAAATAGCACACGTATACAATTGTGAAGGCCCCTGAGTAGGCTTTCCTTCCATCCACATCCCCCGGCGTTAGCCTGCATGTTGCCACAGAGTAGTGCATTCCACCAAGGAGCCAAGCCGCTGGGTTGTTGTTGTTTTTTGGTTTTGTTTTTTTTTTTTTGCTCTACAGGCATTGTCATTCTTCTCTACCCACAAAACCCAGATACCATCAAGATGTATGTTTTAGCCAACTTTGGCCCGCAGAGACACTCAGATCCTAACCAGTTTGTCCATGGTGCCCACTGAGGAAAAAAAGCAAACTCCACTAACAGATTCGCAAAGAGTTTAGGGCCACAAAGTCATTTGCAAAGTTTTAGCATCAGAATGATTTATTGAAGGAGGGGGGAAAAACAGAACCCTCAAACAATCCAAGTGGCTGATGGATTCGGGTTCTCCCTTGTGGCTCTATGACATTTAAAAGCAGTTAATGTAGGTCAGCTGCTGCTTTTACTAGGCGAAAAGAAGACAAGTGAGCAGCACCTGGTGGCGGGCCCTCGTCTTAAAGAAGAGCTAAGCAGACCTTCGTTGCCAGCCACAGAGGATGTCGGAGAGCCAATAATATTTTATGAATTCGAAGGAGAGAGAGATCGCAAGGATACCAGTCCTGCAGCTCCCCTAACTGCTTATTGCTTGGTGATAAAATGAGGCAGTAGAGTCTGAATTACATATAAATTAGAAAGCCTTCAGGACCACAGACCCACAATACAAATCTGTCCTGGTCAACTTACTGACAATTAAGCTAAGTCGAAGAAAAGTCAATTCTAATGAATTGAGAAAGTAGAACTTATAAACTCAGTATATAATTGTCAATGGAACAATAATATTTCATGTCAGACACATTATCTACACATGAATATTCTGTGTACTTGACATATTTTTAATCAAACTATTCAACGGTTAGTCTTAAATACAAATCTCTGTGGTAATAATACTATATATATTAATTACCAGATTTTCTGGACAAAACTTGCCCTTGAGAGCCATTTCCATATGTTTTGATGCAAATGACCATAGGTTTTGGTGTAAGAGAGTACTACCTTAGTAGTAATGAGAGTAACACCTTAGGAAGAGAAGATGAGGATGGTGGGGTGTAAGTATCTTAAAATATTAAAATGTAAGTAAAAATAGTTTTGGTCACTTAAGAAACCACTCTCTGAATCAGATTTGTATTTGCTGTTAAGATACCTCTGATACTATACAGTATTTCTCACAGTTCAGTTTATTTCTGGACATGTGACAGACTTTTCAAATATGAATTTTATGTATAAGAATGATACAAATGAGAAAAAAATTATTATTCACCCTCCATACTTGCTTTTGGTATAGCTTCTGAAACTTGTAATGATACTGTGGGGCATACATAAGTCAGATTAAAGAAGACAGGACAATAAAATGTGAAAATACTAATAGCCCCACGACCTTGTAATGATTTTATTTCTTCCCGGAAATCTCTTAGTAAGCCAGATGTGTATATGAAGAGGATTAAGATGCTATTCATCAGCAATTCCTACCTCATATGAATAAGTACCTTCAATTAAACTGTGTGAATATTAAAAGTTTCCTTCCATATATTGTGTTGAATGGATCAAGCATGTCTTTGTGTTAATTTCCAGCTACTGGATTTGTAACGTTGGGCCAGAAAGTACATCATTCCTTCTTAGTTGATTTTTTTTAATCTAGTAAGTGTAAAGCAGAAAACAAAAAAATACCTACTAGAAACACATAACAATGGTGGCATGTTGATACTGACACTTGAGGCCAATCCATTGAAACCTGAAGGCTTACTATTCTAAATCTAACATAGGACAGTAAACAAAATCTTGAAAGATATTTAGCATTAAAAGCCTTAGAAGTGCCTCTACACAATGGGATATCTTCATTTGTGTTTTGTTTCCACACTGAACTAATTCTAGACTTTTCCTACAACTTTAAAAATAAGTAATAAAACACCAGTCCTATTTGGTCGCAGAAAAATCTTATATGAGGAAAATTGCACATAAAGGAATAAGGGAAATAAGGGAAGCTTTATAGGTGACACATCATAAGTGCCACAGAACCCGGAATTCTGTTGTTCCTGTCATTGTTCTCAGGATTCATGATATAAACACTAACATGATGTTTGTTCTGTTTTTGACATATGATACATCAGATGATAATTGGCTTTTCACAGAAACTATAAATATATGTTGTATTTACTGTCTGTGGAAGCTTTATACCAGAATTTGACACTTCACATTCCAAGGGAATTTCAAAAGGAAAGGGCAGAATTCATACAGACTTCTATGTGTACACAAATGTGTACCTGGTGTACCTATAAGTTAATTTTATAATTCACAAATGCTGAAAATGCAAACTTCTTTGACTGAGAATAGGATTAATTATCTCCCTCCACACCTCCCCCCAAAAGCTAATACATTTCATAAAATGTATTTTTCAGTATTAAAGTCATCTCAACTGAAAAACTAAGAATTCCTTCACTTAAAAAATATACATAAGTGCATATCATTTTACCTTTGTTACAAGCTGTTCAAAGAGTGAAGTCTGTGCAATTAGTATTTCGAGGGAAAGCTCACCTGTCATCTCTCACAACATCTGATCTATTCAGAGTGATTCTAGTTTGAAAAGCAGGATCGAGGTCTCTCATTTCGTTTTCTCCCCAGAAATATACCAACAGGTTGATTGACATGGGCACCTGCAATCTGAATCCATTAGTGAATTGTCCGACATTATTTTTGAAATGCTAACTGAGTGTACCTACAGACATCCATACATACAATTCGTGAGCTATCTAAGCAGATTCTCTCTTCTTCCAGAAAACCTATAGGGACTTCCGACTGCAGGGTGTGTTAGAGGGCACCCTGAACAGTAAGACCTATGATACTCTGCACAGACGTTTAACGGTAGAGGAGGCTACAGCCTCGGTCTCAGAAGGAGGAGGACTTCAGGGCATCACCATGAAAGACAGTGACGAAGAAGAAGGCTGAGAAACNGGAGGAAGGAGGACCTTGACATTGTTTATTTTGTACCCTGTCCTTGTAATTACTTTGATTGTTTGGACCAAATAAAAACGCTTGTATTTCACTCAGCATTGTAAAGAGTGAACCTGGAAGCGGAGTTAGAAGGGAAAATACCAAGTTTCTTGGTGTTGGGGATTTTTTAAGATGAGCCTCTCTTGTGTAGTTTGACCTAAAATGAGCTTTGGTTTTGTGATTGGAACATGACTTTTTGGTTTTTTGGAAGATTTGACTTTTCCGTCTGTAATTCCATCAAAGTAGTGTCCTGTGTGTGAAATGAGCTCTGTATTTCTCATAATATGACATTGTGAGAAGAAGCCACTTTGGATCACTGTGCCAGCTCTATTGTGCCCTTGTTAAAATGGTGTGTATTTAATAGTTTATCATTTATGTATGAGGGGATTTTTTTTTTGTAGTTATTTGCCATTGTTGCGCTGTGTGTAAAAACTTTAACCTTGGTTCTTAGTATTCTGAATTCATCTGCAGGCTTCAAGGACTGCCAAACCCAAATATAGACTAGATTATCCACCAGCTTGTGTCTTGTTTTATTCTGAACATTTCTTCTTTCAAGTGTAAGAAAAAAAGCCCAAAGTGTAAGGTAGTAAATGTGCTGCCGTCAACATAACCGTATTCTCCGACTTCTAAGTGTAACAGCTTGCAGGCAATAAAAATCTATTTGGTCAAAACCACTCCTGTATTTATTAAACTTGTATAAATTAAATGCAGTAAAAAAATGTTTGCAGTATTATAAACATCCCAACAATTTGGCTCTGTGTTTTTGTTTCTTTTTTCTTTTGTTTACAATCAAATGAGTACAAGATATCAACAGTGTTTTGCACCTAGAAGACACACACATTTGTTGAAAGAATAAGTTACTACGACAGACAGCATATTTCCATAGCGAAGGTCATGTTGACTACATACTCATATGTGTTATTAGTTAACAGTAGCAGTTGGTGTTAACTAATAATAAGTAATACTAGGAATGCTAGTAATTGAACTAGCAATCGATGTATTAGTTAACCATTATTTCTTCTTCCAAAGTATTTGCTAAAATTTTGAAAGATAAATAATAGTGTTCCGCTTTGTCATTTCTCTCTGAGTTTTACTTTTGCGTTTTTTCCTAAAATGCATATTGTACCACTACATTCATTCGTAAATAATCTTTTTAATTTTTTTATGTTTTATTTATTTCTGAGAGAGAGAGAGACAGCATGAGCAGAGGAGGGTCAGAGAGAGAGGGAGACACAGAATCTGAAACAGGCTCCAGGCTCTGAGCTGGCTGCCAGCACAGAGCCCAATGCCGGGCTGAACCCCCAAACCGTGAGATCATGACCTGAGCCGAAGTCAGACGCTTAACTGACTGAACCACCCAGGCGCCCTTCATTTGTACAGAATCTTTAAATGAGGTAAGTTCATGCAGAATGAGTGGAGGTGTCCCTGAATTTATGTAAACCGTAGTTCTGGAAATTGGGAGGTAAAACTGACTACTTAGACCTCCAAATTCATCCTGCTGTGGTGTTATAAATGGTGTCTCAGTAGCTGGCCTAGCCCACAAAATCCATTTAATTCAGTGATGATATACTACTGGTTTGGCTCACATCTGGGTCCTAGGGGTAAGACACCCTCTGATACAGGAAAAAAGTGCAAGGCCTTGTCTTCTCCTTTCCTGGATTAGAGACTCCCTCTACCAACTCAGTACTGTGGAAAGGCAGCATTTCCTGAAATGTTCTCTTTCCCTGTCTTCACTTTCACATCCAGTATCCTCCTCTCTTTGGGCCCCTAGGTGTCCAGTTATGCCCCCCTAAACCCCTCAGTGGTACCCCTCCCGGTGGTTGCTACCACACAGCTCAAAGAGCAGTCTACTTGGAATTCCCTGCCCTTATTTCCCTCTAAATGTCTTTGATTCGGCTCTTCTCTAAGTAATTGGCCCATGTTGTCCTAAAGTATGAATGATGAATGACTGATGCCCCCCCTCCCCCCAGCCATATGTATAAATACTCAAGGAAATATCTAGATGATCCGATTCAGAAATGCACTTGGGTCCAGGAGCGTCTTGCTGCTGGTCTATTTCACCTGCTTACTGGGCCTCTTTGCTGGTCAGCCTCTTGTAGCCTCTCTCCAGATTTGAGCGCTCTCTGCTCCTTCCCTTCTGCACTCAGGAGATTTCTAAAAGCTCCATTCCCCACTCGAACCTTCAGTGGCTTCCACAGGGAGAACAGCAGAGCCAAAGGCGGGTTCTGGGGATGCTCAGAAGTTCCTGATAACTAAGTGGACTAACCTCTGAGCCACAGAGTGGTGTATGAAGAGAAATCTATAAAGTAACTGAAAAAGAATGAAATGTCATTTTTGGGTTTTTGCCCAGAAATTCTCTGCGACATAACTGCAAATTGCTTGAGATGGCTTCATAATTGTTGACCGGCGTGTGTAACTGTTAGGGTGAATCCCCAAGCATCTGTCTGTTAAAGGAAGCCAAGTGTTATTATTTCTCTAAAAAGTATTATTTCATTTAAAGGGATTTAATTGAAAGACTAACCAGTTTTAACAACAGTTTTTAAAGGAAAATCATTTTTTTAACTCAAAGAAGTAGTCCTACCCTCCTAAATGGTTCTAGGCGAGCTCCAGAAAGTGCATTTGGGGGCCAGTTTCGTGAGTGTTGCAGGAGAAAATAGCTACTGCGGTCCAATATCCAGCTGGAATGGGTCTGTTAAAGAAGACGTCTAAAAGGAAAGTTTCTCTGAACACATGGAGAAAAATAATAATCATGCCTTTTCCCGGAAAGGGAAAGAACCACACAGAGCTTAACGTAAACCTCTCAGCTCCAGCTGTGGGGTCGTTCTTGCATTCACGGATTTTTCCACTTGAATTCCCCGTAGTTCTTGCTCATTGTCCCTCGCTCGGCAGAAAGGATTTCCTGCTACTTTTGCAGTAAACGCCCGTGCAAAGTGTCTCGGGGCCA
>NW_027531893.1:2095818-2098178 GCF_008692635.1 Crocuta crocuta
GCCCCGGCCGCCCCGGGGGCCCGCCACCCACCCCACCCCCGGGGGCTTTGTGCGGAGTTTGGAGGCCTGGTCTGTGGGAGTTCGGGAAGACGGTGGTCGTCCTATCTTTACACGGGGTTCCCCTAACCCCCCCCCCTCCCCCAGTGCTATGCAGGGAGTCGCGGTGGAGAGCGGGCCTCCTTTCCCCTTCAAGCTCTGCTCTATGGACGGGCTGGAACCTTCTGGGAAAGCGGACTTCCGAGTTGGCCCCAGCACTTTGCCGCAGGGAGAGTCGAGCCCAGGGGCCTGGGCAGCTGGGCGGAGACGAGGAGGAGCTGAGACCCCGCAGTGCCCGAAGAGCGAGGCTGGCAGCTGCCCCCCCTTCCACTTCCAAGGGTGAGACTTCCCCCCCCGCGTTGACTGAAAGATGGGGTGCAGAGATGCCTTCCTCGGCTCTTCTCTGCGACGCTGAAGACAGATACTTGGAGGAGCAGAAGCAGATACAGACTGAGCGCAAAGCTCTGAGCCTGAGTTCCAGAAGTCACGGGCGACAGTCAATCGCGCCCTTTGTCCGTGTGCAAGATGTGACTGTTTTAAGGGAATAGGCGGTGGAGTGTGAGAGTGTAGTCCCGACAAGAGAGGAAGTGAGAGAAGAAGAATTCGATGTGTTTCCCAGATGAAGAAGGCCCCTGATTTAAAGAAATAACCAGAAACAGGTGGCACAGCTTGGGGGTCGTAGTAAGCAGGGCCTTGGAGCCAGAGAAGCGTGAGTTTGAGTCGCTGAGTGCTAACAGCTGCACCTCTTCCCTGCGTCTGAGCTCTGTGTCCTTGGGCAAGTCACTTAACTTCTCTGTAAAAGGAGCATTTAATAGGTCAAGTAGTTATGAGAATTAGAGACATGTAATAAGTTGTGGTCAATACTAACTAGTTCTTTGTGAGGAATGGATTCAAAAATCGTGGCAAGCCTGCCTCTGCCAACGTGCGCAACACTCTCCAGCCATTGGTGTCAGGGCCCTTCTAGATCCCAGCCAGCTCGGCGGATCTTCAGCCCCGCCCCCGCGTGTCAGTGGGCCAGCTGGTTCCGGGGTTATATACAGGGCCAGCCTAGTGGGAGCGGAGGATGTGACGCCGAGGGCAAACCTACTCTGGTCTCCAAAAAGGGCCTTCGTCGCCGCGAGCAGCCGCANGGGGATGGAGTCGGTCAAAGGCTCTGAAACCGGACAGGTGTGATCCTGAGGGGCTAGACCACAGGTGAGGAATCTCCGCCCTAGGCCTGTGCCCAGTAGGTTCTAAGTTCAAGAGAATTTAAGCGACACATTGGTGTTCGTTAATGTTTTCCAAAGTTTAGGGAGGTCTAGAATGGCGTCCGGCGTCTCAGACCTGAGACGCGCACACAGTAAGAGCTTGGAAAATTCGAAGCGGAACCGAGAGAGAGGCAAAGGAGGCCGCAGACCGCCCCAGCGCGCCCCAAGGTGGCCTCGCCCGGCGGCAGACACTTAGGGCAACAGTCAGCACCGAGTCCGGGCCCAGAGTGCTGCACTGCCAGCGCTTGTAGGTGGTCCGGAAAACGCCAGTGACTGGGGGACCCAGCGTGGGCCGAGGGCGAGCCCCAGGGGCCCATCCCAGCGTGTCTGTGGCGGGGGAGACACGTACCCCGGAGATGCTGGGGCCAGGCACTCGGTGGCCTTGGGGACGAAGAAACTCACCACTTAGGAAAGGGGAAGAAACCTCTCCTTGCTTTGGGCTGGAGCTAGAGCCACTTTTATAGCCAGAGCGATATTCCCATGAGGCAGCCGGCCTGCGGCTTCGGGGTTCCAGACCCAGGGAGCAGAACGTTACCCACACAGACCACTCTGGAATCCCGCAGGTGCCTGTCATCTCCCAGTACTTCCTAACTCTGCCTCAAAAGTGACTGTATTTATGCTTATGTGTGGATGATTTTTTTAATTTAGCAAATAGAGGCACCTGGCTGGCTCAGTCCATTAAAGGCGGGGAGGGGGTTGATTTCAACTCAGATCATGAATGCAAGGTATGTGGGATACAGCCCTCGAAGTGTGCTCCAATCTGAGAGCACTGAGCCTACTTGGGATTCTCTCTCTCTCTCTCTCTCTCTCTCTCTCTCACTCTCAGAATAAATAAATAAACTTTAAAACTTTTAAATAAAATTTAGTAAATAAACATATTCTAGAATATCATCTAAAATCTTTTCATCCCGAGGCACCCAGGTGACTCAGTTCGTTGAGCATCCGACCTGAGCTCAGTGGTGACCTTGGGGTTCTTGAGTTGGAGCCTCTCATCCGACTTGCTGCTGTCAGCACAGAGCCCGCTTGGCCTGCTTGAGATCCTCTATCCCCCTTCCCCACCCCCCCCCCCCCCCCCCC
>NW_027531893.1:2098272-2102106 GCF_008692635.1 Crocuta crocuta
CCCCCCCCACAAACAATAAAACATTAAAAATATTTTTAAAACTAAAATAAAATCTTTTGCCATCCCTGGGATCAGTGGTTCTAAAGTCAGAGAGGAAGTGAAGAGTTCATTTTGAATTCAAGAACCATCAGGCAGAGGAGTTACCCTTTCCTGGGCTCAGACACAGACTTAGTTCATGGATCCCCTCTACACAATTTGTACCTTTGCAAAAATTAAAAGTGCTGTGTCAAATTATTTCCATGTATGCTTCAAATCAATTCTGGTTTGCCTTTTGACACTACTTCCTTACTAACATCCAGCAAGTAATATCTCTCGTGGGTGTGATTGACAGAAAGAAACATTTCAATGCTGAAATGTGTTTTTTAGGGCATTTCCCTAAAATGCCAAGGGGAAGCACAACTAATTGTAACGTTGGAAGGAGATTTTGGTAGGGAGGTAGAAAAAGTTTCACTAAGGGGGGGGGTACATAGTAAAAGGTCAGAACCCAACATGACCATATTTCAAAACCTGGAAAGTGAACCGTGGAAAGGCGGGGTTGCGGCGGGTTGTGGGAAGAGAGAGCTTTGGTCAGGTCCTCCCCCACACCCAAAGCGGGGTAATAATTTTTTAAAACACACTTCAAAGTTGCTGTATTGAAGAATCTCATTCATTGTCATTCGTTCAAACTGCCCAGGTTTTTTGTTGTTACATTGTGTGATTGCTGGGTATGTTCTTTCATATAATTAGGATAGTCTATCAGAAAGTTGATTAATTTTAGAAATGCATAACTGCTTCTAAAGAGATGAAATCTGCTTTAATCAAACTGGGATTTTTGAAAAGCTTTTGTGAAAGGTTAATTCGTCATTCTGCAGAAAAAAGTGTCCCCTGGGGACCTCAGGACTGAATGTGGGAACGCAGGCCCCTGAGGATAAGGAAAATCCTCAAGGCTGTGAAAAATAACTTAGCAAATGTGATTCTTTATGTGCATTTTAACATGCCCATGTATTTAACCAGAAATCAAATCACTGAGCAGAAGGGGTGTTTTTTAAATACAGTTGTCTGAGAAATATTTTGGAAAAGTTTATAGCCTAACTTTTTAACAAGGTGATCGATAGCTTTTCATATGCAAAGTAGTTCTATTTTAAAATCTCTTTTCAATCTCCAAGCCTCCCAAGAACGAAAAAGGCTTTGATTTAGTCCCATTTCACAGAAAAACAATTCAAGGCAAAGGGAAACTGCTACCATGTGTTGTGGTTAACAAGGGATCCACTAGCTGTGTGGCCTTCCCCGGATGAAGGCGCTCTGGTTTAGGAGGCCAAGCAGGGCAGGAAACTAGCGCTGTATATTTCAGCCCTCAAAATGTGTGGGACGAGTTGGTGGTAGAAGTACATATGAAGAACTTTCTTAGAAAGGAGGAAATGTTGTTCTGCATCTCAATGGATAATTGAAGAATCCAGCTTTAAGAGGATAGTAAGGTGGGGGGCAGGGGCCTCAGTCAGTAAATGATCCAACTTTGGCTCAGGTCATGTTCTAGAGTTCATGCCCAGCATCGGGCTCTGTACTGACAGTGCAGAGTCTGCTTGGGATTCTCTCTCTCTCCTTCTCTGTCTGCCCTTCCCTTGCTTGTGCTGTCTCTTTCTCAAAGTAAGTAAATAAACATGAAAAACAAATTTAAGGATAGTGAGGAACCTGAAGGAAAGGGATTACAGAGGCTAGTTTTGCATACAGGGTTTGCACAGATAAGGGAAGCTGCAGTATGGGTAAGATGTAGGAGAAAGTGGAGGGGACAACGGTCTTTCCCGTTTGTGATTTCCGGTTACCACATCCCCCACGTCTAAACAATAAGGGGAGGGCTCCGACGCTCACTCACATCTGGACTCGAGGCTCATTGGCGGAGGCAGAGCGCGAGAGGAAAGGTCACCAGCACCAGTGCGACCATCGTGACTAAAATAAGGGGCCGCTCCGGTCCCAAAGATCTTGCAGCTGGATTTGCCTATGTCCCGGCACGTGATTCCACAGGGAATCATTAAGAAAATGTTTCGAGTAGGGCTCTGGATTTGGAAGTGACTAGTGGTATCCAAGTTCAAATTCAGAAAAGAAAGGAAAAACACTCATCCTAGAAAGGCAGCGACAGCCACCACGTGTACTTTGTAGCTGCTGCCTTTCACTTTTCCATCTCATATGTGAAGGGGCCAGTTGGAGCCCTCTTCACAGAGGAGTCATTATTCTTTCAGTATATGTTGGGGCCTTCACTATCTAGAGAAATAATACATTGGAAGATTCTGCTAATATGAAAGGCTAATGATTTTGCTTTTCAAATAAAACGTCGATATCTGCCAAATAAAAGGGGGAAGGATCGTTGGGAAAGTAAGGAACCCCAACTATTATCATGCCTGCCGCCTTTTGAACGCAGCATATGCTCTTAATTTTTAAAATTGTTTTGCCTTTCCCAAGAACTCCAAATCAATACTCTGGTTTCTCTTCAGATCGTATAAATCTTTCGCCTTTTACCAAGAACTCCAAATCAGCGTCATTAAAGCCAGTGTCTCTTTCTCTCCCTTTTTTCTCCCTCTCCGCCTCTTCTTTCAACAGTGGTGTGAAAGTTCAGTTATTCTCCGTCATAAGTATAAAGCTTTGGAAATCAGCGAACGTGCCAACACCGGGAACTTTTCCAGGCCCGCGGTGCGAAAATGGAATATGTGCTGTTGAATTATTATTTTTGTCCTTTAGGTTTACATCTACGCCTTTGTATTATGTAAATTTACGAGAAGCTGTGAATCACAGGGTTAGGTAGAGGAGGGGTTTCTTCCCCCTCCACCGGCAGCAGGAACCGACCCCATTCAGTCTTTGAATGATGCACAGCCTTCTTATTCTTCCAGCTTTTTTTTTTTTTTTTTTTTTTTTTTTTTTTNCCGTCGACCCCTCGGGCCGGCAGGGGCTCAGGGCTGCCACCCGGGCCCCGGGAGCCTCGGCGGACACGTTCGTGACCGCAGCCGACCGGCCCCACGAGGTCACCGGAGGCCGCGGGATGCTGTCCCCTAGTTGCCAGCGTCGACACCGACGCGGGGCGCTGAACGCTTCGCACTGTTTCCAGTACCTTTTTCCTCTGTGAGTCTCATAGGAAACTCTGAGGGCCAACCCACTGTTAGTGAAAGTCAAACAGTTAACCGAACTTGAAGAGGACACGGAGGGAAGAGGGGGAAAAATAAATGACCTCCAAACTAATTCAAACAAACTAAGACGGCAGAAATTTAACTCAACAGTGTAAAAGTTGCGGGAGATTCCTTAAAGCCTGGGATTTAAAGTTCAACTTTTGAAACATGTGCACTGAAGGTAGAATCAGGTCTCAGAGAGGCCTAAGGTGGTGGCGGCGGGGGGCGNAGGTGGAAGGAAACTCTTGCACCGAAGAATCTAGTTAGAAAACTGTGGCTTTCCCCGGGATCGTCAGGACACAGCCAGCACTTCAAAGCCCAAGCCCAGCGTCTCGGAAGGCAGGCTTCTCACGGCTGGAGCGGGTACCGAAACGCAGGACAACGGACACGAAAGGTGTTGGGCGGACTCACAGGTGCCCCCACCACCCCGTTTAAAACGGGCTTAAGGCAGTGTTTTCCGGGAAACTGAAAGTGACAGGCCAAACGTCTAAAACGATGCTCGGGTTCCCCCTCGGGCGCGCCGCGGCGTCAGGCCCGTGTTCCTTCTCTTGACGTCTAGGTTAAATGACCCTTCAGTTACACCCTGAGTCGTCAAAGCAAGTCTCGTAGCGACTGTGCTGTTCAAAAACTTTTCAAACGGGAGTTCTCCGCCATCTGTTACTCGGTCTTTCAACCCGATCCGGCACCCCCGCCCGCAGGCCTG
>NW_027531893.1:2102137-2106065 GCF_008692635.1 Crocuta crocuta
TGGCCGAGGGCGG
The DNA here is from genome assembly GCF_008692635.1 of Crocuta crocuta. Taxonomy (NCBI): domain Eukaryota; kingdom Metazoa; phylum Chordata; class Mammalia; order Carnivora; family Hyaenidae; genus Crocuta; species Crocuta crocuta. The sequence goes on from NW_027531893.1 coordinate 2,102,151, forward strand.
CGGGGCGGCGCTGGGCGCCCCCGGCCGGGAGCCACCGACGGCCGGGCTCCGGGAGGTAACGACGCTGATCAAGGGCTCTCGGATTTTCGTTTCCTTCTATTGCTTCTCCATTTCTCAGAGCTCTTCCTCCACTCTGTATTATTTCCATTTCTATTACAGACCTTTATTTCATGGGAAATAAGAGAGTTCGAAAAGAACATCAAGCCTGCTCTAAACCCCATGGGTAGATCAAGGAAAGAATCGGGCGGTGTTGAATGTAGGTTTTATTTTGACCACAGAAAGGACTCGTAAACATTATGTGGGGACCTGCTGCAGAAACGCTAATCGGCCAACTGCATAACCGGCTATCAGCGCAGAACACGAGAGCTTATTTGGGGCTTCCTCTTCTGATTGTTCACTTTCCAGGCTTCCGGGACACCGTTGTCAATTGCAAGCAAAACTTGTCTGACTTCCAGGGCAGCCTCTCGAATGAGTTGGAGAAACTGAGTTGCTGGTTTCTGAACTTCTTTTTCCACCAAGTCCAGCCTTGAGTCGGAGTCTGTAGGGAACACACCTCACAGGCCTGTGGGAATGGGTGAGAAAAACCCCAGCATTAGTGGAGGGGCAGGGTGTCTGCAATGCTTGCCGGCTCATTAATAGCTCTCACCTTTGGGGCTCTTCCTTTACTTTTACAAACTGATTTAATATGTAAATGCTGTTCAGAGAGCAATAATTCCATTAGGTTGAGCGGAGACCCCAATAAAAAGAAATAAACACCAAATGTCTAAACAACAAACCACTTTCCATGCTCCCCTCCCCCAGAAGGAGAGCTCTGTGAGATAACTGTCCCCTCCTTTCCATCTAACCCGTGCCACTGCCCTTCACATGCTCTACAAAATTAGCAAAAANGGTCTAAACAACAAACCACTTTCCATGCTCCCCTCCCCCAGGAGAGCTCTGTGAGATAACTGTCCCCTCCTTTCCATCTAACCCGTGCCACTGCCCTTCACATGCTCTACAAAATTAGCAAAAATTCTTTATTTGCTACCAAAGGAAAAGCGCACTAGTAGCCTTGAATCAGAACTTGTGCCTCTTGTGTTTGTTGATGTGCTGGAAAGTTAGTTCCCACTGTGTATTCATTAACTTAATCTGAGGTACTCAACGAGACTCTTCCTTTGAACCTTGCAGATCTCCCTCTTTGGGGCCTGCTCCAACACCCCACTTCCATCACACACCACAGGAAATAACAAAAGACAAGTCGGAGATAAAGACTGAGTAAAACTAGAAGAATTTAGGAATGTTTTTCCTCCTCTAGAAGGCGGGTAGGTTGCTATTTATTAAACAGGAAGATGTGTGGATGGGTCCAAGGGCCTAGGGAGGCAGGGTGGTTGGAATAATAATCTAGTCTCCCCCCATTTAGCTCACAGTAGCTAATAAGAAGCAAGGAGAAAGCAGGCTGTTATTTTTAATGAAGAGGCAGGGACCGTGGATGTTGGAGAGGCCTGAAAATCCTAAAAACATGACCAGAGATGAATGAATGCACTTGGCAGAAGGTTGGATGAGTTAGAATACTTTCCAATCCATTTTTTTTTTCCTTTTTAAAAACTCAATAGTACTTTGTGGCTTATTAAGGAAGAAGAGGGGAAAGATGGTGGATTATAATCAATGACTCCATTATATTGCCTTTTATTTCAGGTTGCAATAGTCTTACCCAAAAACTGCATTTGCTTGTGATAGGAACGTATATAAAAAGCCTGTGAAAATCATGTAAGTTCTTGAACAATCAAGAACGCAATTTAGGAAGCACTGAGATAAAAATTGGGTTCCCTAGGCAAAAACTGAGAACTTGAGAACTTGAAATTATTTTAGAGGAGTAGAACTTTTTCTTCTTTTCTCAGAAGGTCTGGCCTCTTCATATCAAGGACCACTCTGCTTCCCTGGGTCCATCTCAGGCAGGATAAACCACACACTTAATACTCATCTTCCAGGAGGATTTAAATATTGGCTTTCTGTGATTGGGAAGGGGAGGGACACTTAAATCACGGGCTCTGACCAAAAAGGGGATTATAAGATTCTCAAAGCAAGTCCAAAGAAACTATAACGGAGTTTCTATTTTGCCATTAACGAAAGGAACAAGGTTGTCTTGCATTCTTGTGGTAAACAATTTTTAAGTGTTGAACAGTTTTAGAAGCTTCTATATTTGCCAAATATGCTCTGCTTTTCGTGTGTGTGTGTGTGTGTGTGTGTGTGTGTGTGTGTTTTGTTATCTTTCAAATGTGTTTGGGTAAAAACAACCCCAAAGTACTGGGCAGATTTGACAATAAGATGGAAGCCTTCATAAATACATTTTGCATTTTCTTTAAGGCAGTCTTTACTTAATATTTTTTAGAAGTAACAGTTTTCAGTTAGGTCTTGAATAGAAAATACTCTAACAAATGTTGGAATATCAAGACCGTGATTTACAAAAGCACCTCTTCAGTCTTTAGGATTAGCAAGCTCGGGTCTGATGCTTTAAAGGGAGGCCATAATTGCTACTTTCCGGTATTTGCGTTACTCAAATGACACCATACTTTCAAACACTTGTCAAAAAGGCAAATCCCAAAAAGACCAGTGAAAAGCAAACGGTTGAACTATTAATTATATAAAATACGTATACCCCTTAGCCACTACGTCTCCTTTCTTAGTTCAGTGTCCACCGAAGGAGAAATGTACTGAGGTCAAAAACAGGACTCTTTTGCCGTTAAGGAGGAGGAGTGGGGGAGGGGGAGAGGGGAGTGGGGAGGGACACGCGACGAACGTAAAACAAACTGGTGGCATTCAGTCCTNGCGGGTGAGGTGTACGGGTCCGCTGGGCGCCCCGAAGCTTTCCCGAGCCGGGCTGCAGCGTGCTGCTTCGCTTTCGCCTGCAAACCTGGCCCTAAGTTAGAGGAGTGCGGCGTGAGGGGGGACTTTTCGGTGTTGGGAAGTGGCAGGTAGGAAAGGAAATCTGACCTGCCCCAAAAGGCAGCAATTAAAGTCTTAACCGCGACCCATCTGTCGTGGGACGCCACCGCCCCCACCTCGACCCCGCCTTTCCCCCTGCGAAGCCGGCCCCGCGCCCTTTGTCTGAGCAGGGAAGGGGAGACGGCTTCTGAGGCCCCGACAGCAAAGGGAAAGGAAATTTCCAGCTTGGGCGCACCCTGAGTGACTGGGTGCCTGAGCCCGGGCCCAAATCCGCTCCGAAGTGGTGTGGCGCCTCTCTCTGGACTCGGCTCTAGTGCCCTACGCTCGCCTCACCTTGCACTTGGGTACCGCTGCAGCCTCCCAGCCCGAAGCCACCCCGAGACCCGAAACGAGGCATTTCCCAGGCCTAGTCGTTAAGGCCGGTCGCGGCCAGACCTTTCTCCCCACTCAGCCCTTTGGCTGCCTCCAACTTCCAATAGGACTCACGCCTCCTCCCCCACATCCTTAGCAATCGCGTGTCCCCACCATCCATCCAGCTGCTCCGCGGCGCTGCTGGACACAGGGCGCGCGTGCCCAGCCCTGGCTCTCCGCAGTTTCCACCCCTCTCTCGGCTCGCCGGGCCGGGGCGGGCCAGACCCTCCCGAAAAGCCGGAGCGAGCGGCCTGTGCTGAGCACTGTGGTAGGGAGGAGGGCTTATTCTGAGGCAAATTTCCTCCGTTTGGGGTCCAGCTTCGCATGTGGGAGTGACATTGATCAGAGGCTCAACAATCCCAGGTTTTACCGTCTCCTTGCATCCAGGCTCCCACTGCCGACCCTTTCCAGGCCTCTTGCAAGAAGTCACCTACACCCACCCGTCACCACCCGTTCTACACGCACGCACGGAGGGTAACTCACCAGGTAGATGGCACCCTGGGCTGCGGCGGGCGGCCAGTCCCAGGGGCGTGCAGGCCGCGGGGTTCTGAACTGGCACGTTGGCGCTCTTCCTCCACCTCG
>NW_027531893.1:2106141-2123314 GCF_008692635.1 Crocuta crocuta
CGCCGTGCGCACACACACCCCGGCTGCCCCCCGCGCTGCTTGGACGAGTAGGGACGTGGAGGGCTGGGGGTGGAATCAATAGGTTGTTTCCCTTCTGCTCAACTTTCAGGATTTAAAATGCTCCGAGAGAGCTCTGAGAGCAGGTACTTAGAGAAATATTTTTTTTCCTGGGCTCTCAATGCAAACTTAAAAAAGCNTCCTTGCAACTCCTTCTCAACTTTGTGGATGGACTGCGTCTTTCCCAAACTTCTGTCACGGCACCGGGTTTACAAGGCCACAAACACGTGACAAGCCTCCCAAGGCCTTTAATTCTCAGGGACGTTTCGTGAGGCCAGTTACCTGCTGGCGTCTTCCAAGTGGTCCGGACTCGGCTCGGGCCGCAGAGACTCCGGGATGCCAGGAGTCCTCAGCCCCGGGCCCCAGGGGAGCCCCGGAAAGAGGGCCGCGGAGGAGGCGGCGCGGCTTTGACCCGGGCCCAGGGTCGGCCCGGCGGAACCGTGCAGAGAAAGCTCGGATTTCGCTGCGGTCGGCTTCCCGGCCGTGGCTTTCTGGAGCCTGGCGTTTTCATAAATATAGCCGGGCGTTTGCCCCTGAATTAGACTCCGTTTCCTTATTTAGCCCTTGCACAATGATTTTAGATGATGTCACTTAGAGCTAAACGAGAAAATTGATCTCAGATTTGCTTGGCCTTTAAAGCCTGGTTAAGCAGATTGAGAATTAAAAAGACGGAGGCAAAAGCCAAGGGGCGGGGGAGGGTGGCGAGGTGTGCGCCCGAAAGACTGAGAGCCGAGGGGAGGGCGGGCCGCGCGGCCAAGAGCGCCCCCGCCTCTTTGGGGCGGGGGAACTCCCCTCGCCAATGAGAAGTAGTCCCTGACTGCAGAGAAAAAAAGAAGTTTTCCTGTTGACTGTTGGAAGCGAATTGAGCAATTATCTAGTTTACCTTCTCCTCTTGGAAGTTAACGATTGGCGAGATCTTGGCTGCGTTATTGACACAACACTTTCTATTGATAGAAATCAGTAGTGATTGTCCTCGAGTCATTGGTGCGCCAAGAACTCTGCGATGGGCTGGCAGGAGTCCATTGGGCTGGGCAGGCAGGTTCGGCTGGTGCTGCTGGGGAGGAGGAGGAGGAGGCTGCTGGTGGTGATGGTGCCCGTCCTCCTCTCCACAGGTCTGTGACAAGCAGGGAGCAAGGCAACGACGGCGCGGCCCGGCCCCCGGCTGACGGACGCTGGCGACTCAGACATGGACAGTAGCTGCCACAACGCGACGGCCAAAATGTTAGCTACTGCTCCGGCCCGGGGCAACATGATGAGCACCTCCAAACCCTTGGCTTTCTCCATCGAGCGAATCATGGCGCGCACCCCAGAGCCCAAGGCCCTGCCCGTCCCCCACTTCCTTCAGGGAGCCGTGCCCAAGGGGGACCCCAAGCACTCTTTGCATCTTAACTCGTCGATCCCCTGCATGATCCCCTTCGTGCCTGTGGCGTACGACACGAACTCCAAGGCAGGAGGGACGGGCTCGGAGCCGCGCAAGGCGAGTCTGGAGGCTCCGGCGGCGCCCGCGGCGCCCGCGTTCAGCTGCAGCGACCTGCTCAACTGCGCGCTGAGTCTCAAGGGCGACTTGGCCCGCGACGCGCTGCCGCTGCAGCAGTACAAGCTGGTAAGGCCGCGTGTGGTCAACCACTCTTCCTTCCACGCCATGGGAGCCCTGTGCTACCTGAATCGGGGTGACGGCCCGTGCCACCCGGCAGCCGGCGTGAACATCCACCCGGTGGCCTCCTACTTCCTCAGTTCCCCTCTGCACCCTCAGCCCAAAACGTATTTAGCCGAAAGAAATAAACTGGTGGTCCCGGCGGTGGAGAAGTACCCCTCGGGAGTCGCTTTCAAAGACTTGTCCCAGGCTCAGCTGCAGCATTACATGAAAGAAAGCGCTCAGCTTCTGTCGGAGAAAATCGCGTTCAAAACCTCTGACTTCAGCCGAGGCTCTCCTAACGCCAAGCCCAAAGTTTTCACTTGCGAAGTGTGTGGAAAGGCAAGTACTACGCAGGAGGGAGGTCTCCCATCTTTTCCTTCCTTCGTCCCTCTCTCCCGCCCTCCTTTCCTTCTCTCCTCTTTCCTTCCCCCCTTCCTTTCTTCCGAATTTCGTTTTATCGTTGTAATTATTTGTACCCATTTTCTAAGAGGTTATCTCCTCCCTCCCCCTGCTCCGCGGTGTTTAATTTCAGAGTGCTTGTTGGGCTAACCTGTTCTCCATGTGTTTAACTTTAAGGTCTTTAATGCGCACTATAACTTAACCCGTCACATGCCGGTGCACACAGGAGCCAGACCCTTCGTCTGCAAAGTGTGTGGAAAGGGCTTCCGGCAGGCCAGCACCCTGTGCAGGCACAAGATCATTCACACCCAGGTGTGTCCATCTGCTTCGGTCTCACCTGGTTTACTTCACAACGGTTTGTAGAAAAACAGCCGCTACCCTCTAACTCTTTAGCCTAAGGTTTAAAATGTGCTCGCTGGACAGGAGGAAATGCCATGTTTTTTGCCTTTGTTCTGCTTAAAAGCAAGAGAGACAGCATTACTGTATTTTTCAGTTTGCAGGACTCCGCAACATCCCTTAACTTCTCTGCTTTTCCTCCCTTCCGCTTAGGAAAAACCTCACAAATGTAACCAGTGTGGCAAAGCATTTAATAGAAGTTCTACTTTAAACACGCACACCCGGATACACGCAGGCTACAAACCGTTCGTGTGTGAATTCTGTGGCAAAGGATTTCATCAAAAAGGTACAGGACCCAGGAGGCATTGCCTTTCACTGGTAGTCTTCCTGAAAGTTCTAATCGTTTCCAGATATGTTAGGGAAAAAAATGATTTTTAAAGTGCACCCAGTTACCGGTGTGTGTGTGTTGACATCACACCTGCCCGTGCATCTGATTAGCATTAGAGAAAGGCATGGTTTCTATACTGAGGGGTTATTTCCTAACCGCTTTTTTTTTTATAGAATTGAATTCGTTTTATATAATTGGATTAACGAATATGTTTTAAAACGTGGAGGAGCGGCCTCATTGTTGATATTTACAAGTAAACTTGGGGACAGGAGTGCAGGCGCAGAGCGCAGCCCCGCACCTGCTGTCGGAGCTGCAGCAGCGCTTTCACTTGCTTTCTAATCGTCCACTCCTCTCCTTCCAAGCTCTCTGCTCAGACCCACATCCCTGTCGTTTGTCTCTTTCAGGGAATTACAAAAACCACAAGTTGACCCACAGCGGGGAGAAGCAGTTCAAGTGCAATATCTGCAACAAGGCTTTCCACCAGGTTTACAACCTCACCTTCCACATGCACACTCACAACGACAAGAAGCCCTTCACGTGCCCCACGTGCGGCAAAGGCTTCTGCAGGAACTTTGACCTCAAGAAGCACGTCCGCAAGCTACACGACAGCAGCCTGGGGCTGGCTCGCACTGCGGCTGGAGAGCCCGGCACGGCCCCGTCGCCCCCTCTACAGCAGATGCCGCCCGCCACCCTGCAGCCTCTGCCGCCGCCGCTGCCGCCGCCCCCTGGTCCCCTGCAGCCCGGGCTCCACCCGGCCCACCAGTGATCAAGGCCAAAGTCCCTTCCCAGCCCCATTCGGGTCCCCACTACCGAGGCATCGGGGAAATGTCTGCAGACCCCAGGGCGTGTTGGGCCCCACATGTTAGCGCCTATCAAAAGCCTCTGCATTTCCCCCGCCTTTCGCCTCTTGCATGCACCTGGTGAATGATTCTGTGTATTATATCCTATATACGCACTAACGATTATGAGAAAATTGGGGGTCTTGTTTTCTGATTTTTTTTTAATTTGGAAAGACTTCATCTCGGGTGGAGAGATGGTGTTTTGTTTCTTCTTTTTTTTTTTTTTTTAAAAGAAATTCTGCTGTATTTATTGAGATCTGTATTATCCTACCCGGGAATGCTGCACCATTTTAATTTTATTATTGTATATATTTCCATTGTGTTATTCTGCGGTCTCAAGATGCCTGCCGATGGTTTATTATCATTTCCTCTTTCCCTGAGGTAACAAGACACAGTGTGTATGTCATATACACACGCAAAGATGTGTGTGCCTGTAAAGGCACATTCCACAATCGTGGGCGCGCGTGCACACACACACACACACGAGAAAGGTGGCTCATTATGGATGAATTTGAATTTTGATTTTGAATCTTGCACGTGAAAATTGATTCATTGACTGTTGGAAATAAATACTTGGAACATGCTTATTTAATCAACAAACATAAGGGCTCTGTTCATATTATTCAGCTAGAGATCACTATTCTGACCCCCCTCACTCTTCCACGTTCTTTAAAAGTTCCACCTTGGGTTAGTACCACCTAATGTTTGTTTTGCAAATTTCACCAAGAACAAAATAATAGTCTCTTTAAACAGTTACAACTTCGGTAAAGTAATGAAATTTGACAAAGTTCAGAGGCGGAGGATGTGGAGTTTTCTAATAGAAACATCTTTGTCCTGGGCCATCTGATACGTTTGGAGTGCTCAGTTAAATGGTAACAAGGTATCTAGGAGATGTGTGTAATGTACATCCCAAACGTGCATTAGGACAATACCATACAGAAAGAGCTCTATTGTTTGCATCTTGAATGCACATACGGACTTGTACACAGTTGGCAAAAAGATCCTCCGTGTTTTTATGTGTGTATATATGTTTATAGACGAATATACTTCCAATCAAGGAGGAAACATGGATGAAAACCAAACTGTGGCGGGTGCCAGGTCCTTGAAATGCTTCAAGTGTTAATCAGCAGCTCCACTGTGAGCTCGGGCTCTGGTGTTTTCTAACTGCAAGTCTCTCCTGTTTTCTTGCCAAAACAGTGAAACAACTGCTAAAGACTTTAATTAAGAGGGGTAATTAGTTCAGATTTATCAAAGCCGGGTTGTTATACTATTAGCTGCTCAGTAGAAGCTGCCAGACAAACTCACAGCGCAGCACAGCCATCCCACCGCAGCGGGACCACATCCAGGGAGAGATGCTGGGGACAGCGGGCTGCAGGGGTCCCCGCCTCGCCACCGCGGTCCCGGCACCCCTGCCCGCCCGCTGAGCGCGTCCCGCCCCCTCCCCTCGGCCTGGCGCTCCCGGCGGTCCTGGCCGTGGCGAAAAATCCACACCGCGGGCGCAGGCTCGGGAGAACCCCAGATTTCCTTTCCGCGCCTGGGGCAGCGCTGCCTCACGAGCTCTTGGAGCGCCCCGATGGTTGCGAGAGACAGGCGCGGGGAACCCGTTTAAAATGTGCTGTTCCGCCTCACTTTTGCAAGTCTTTGTGGCGCTCAAGGAAATGCGGCGCCGTCAGCCAGAGGCGGGACTCAGGACGAACCAGGGCCGGGGGCACGGCAGGGGCCAGGCGGCGATTTCCTTGACAACCAGAATCTGCATTTCAAGGCGGGGAAGGATTGAAGCGGGCGCCGCGAGCTCCCGACCCGAGGGGCTCCTCTGCGGTCCAAAGGGCAGGGAGACGACAGCCCCGGAGCGCACCGCGGGCGCGTGGGTGAGCGGTCCCCGCTGGGCATCCACTTTAAGTCCAATCGGGGCCCCTTTCGGGTTGGGGGAGCCCAAGACGCGTGGCGCGGAGGGGCACCTGAGAGTTCGGAGAACAGGGAATTACTGGTTCCACGTGCAGTCAGGGGGACCAGCCTCCCCTCTGCTCTGACCCAAAGACGCACGCCCTTCGCCATCCCACCGCCCTCGCTCAGTGGAGGTTTTTAAGTCCCCGCCCAGCAATCGTTACACGTAAGCCCCCCATTTTTCTTTTCCTGACCTCCCCACACCTCATCTTATCCTGTGCTGCGACCAGATCCATGTCAGATTTGCCTCAGAAAGAGATGGAGAGTTTGGGAATTCCATCTAGTTGGGTGGTTTCTGAATCTATGCTGCTGGTGGAATTGCAGTCCCTCCGTAAACGTAGCAGCCGATTGAAAAATCTTGTCCCGGGCGCTGGCTGCAGTCCCTCGCAGCTGCCCACGCCACAGAGGGAGTTTGGGGAAATGTCTCATAGTTTAGAAGTAACTACCTTTTGGAGGTGGTTTAGGCGGATCTTGAAAGCATTTGTTCTCTTTGAGTAAACATAATGAGGTCAGAGTAAACATAGTGAGGTCAGGGGTCATTTTAAAGGGCAGAAAATGGCCTTTGCTTCGTGAACTTATTCTCAGTAAGTATTTGAACTTATTCTCAAAACCCCGGGAAGTAATTCTTCCGGACTTTCAAGGTGACACGATTTTACTAGTGAAAAGCAAGTTGAACAATGTTGGGGAAAATTACTAAACTATAAAATACACCCAACGAGGGAGAACTTACATGTGGTAGTTTTTCCACCTTCTAACCCATGCCAGTGTGCTTTGACTTGTATTGACAATACACATCTATGGAAGGATAAAATTGCGTTGGGGAGGGGAGGTGTGGGAGAATGAGAGAGAGAGGGAAGGGTAGAAAGAGAGAGAGAGAGAGTGTGCGTGTGTGGGTGTGTGGGGGCGTGTCTGTCTGTTACTGTAATCTGCAGTGACTGTATAGGTCTAATTTGGGGTGGTACAATAGTTGCAGAGAAGGCAGGCAAAAGAAACAGTTGTCTGTCTGCTCACAGGTTTGAGAAGCCTGAAGTGGTGGTGATTAAGTAGGCAAGCCAGAAGGAAATTTTCTAAACTAAGCACTCAAGAAGACTACTTGTCAGGAGGCGAATTATGGACGAACTTTGATTTATGACAAAGCTGTTAGAGCTTACTAAACATCAAGGAGAATCTCCTTAAAGATAGTGTGAGTTTAGAGATTAAGTGGGAGGGGCAGGTAAAAATCGATGAAGAGGGATACTTAGCTAATAGTTGATGGAAGACCTTACAATTCTCCCCCCTTCAACAAATATTAAAAGATAATTTTTCCCCTAACTTTCCAACCTGTGTGTGTCCGTATGTGCTTACATAAATGTTTTTGTTCGTTCATGAAACAGAGACCATGAAAGTATGAATCGCAAATTGGCTCTATCCCAGGACACCTTTTTTTTTTTTTCTTTTTACCAGCAAATTCACTCATGTTTAATAAGGAAGAGTGGCCAATATTCAGATTATCTGCAGAGGAAAATGGTTTATCTTCAACTCTCTCTGTTGAAATTAACCTTTGGTACAGTGAAAGGTGGACCATAGGGCTTCAAGGACCAACGTTCGAAAGTTACTGAGTTTGTGTTTTGGTCAGTTTTAGAAATCAGAATATAGTACAAAACTAACAACGTAAGTAGTTAATTCCTACCTATTTTAACACATAATGCAAATCCTAATTTCCAAAAATATTTTCCCAAAGGATATAATTTGTTCAGACTTTCAAAATTTTAGTTTGAGAACAAGTTATTGTGCAAGATTAGAACTAAAGTGTCAATGTTTCAGTAGTAAACAAAAGCATTATTCAGGGGCCTCCTCAGAAGTTACTTGTTAGTGAAGTTTGAAGGCTTATTAATTTTTTATAGAACTTTGATCCTTTACAAATGTGGAAGAAATGAACCCAAAAGGTGCAATGGAGTCATGATTCCCAGAACCTGTGCACCCTGATTGAAAGATGCCCCTTTTATTAGTGGTAGTTCAACAATGTCAGAAATCATAATTTTGTTAGATTTGGTGACAACCCAAAGCACTGACTGAATTCTAACACATTGGGTATTTTTTGTCTTTATAAAATATCCTAAAATGGACAATAAAATATAAATTACTTCAAATTCAAAACTCAGGAAAGACACCAAAATATTTTCATCATCACTTGAAACCCCTTCTAATAGGTAGATTTTTGGAACATTTTGTTTATGATTTTAAGGGATCATGACTTACTCTGTTACCAAAGAGTGTGTGTTTAAAAGCGTGAACATTAAAGACAAGCTTAAATTTCATTGGGTAAGAATATGAAGTTGATGACTGGTCCTGAAAAAAAATTATTTTGAACCAGTTAAAACATTGTCTTTTTGCTATGTTTTTGCTAAACCTCAGATTACTTTCACACAAGAAATTATATACTTCCGTTAGGTTAATTAAAAACGGAAAATAAACCATATTTGTAAGGAGAAGATACCTTATTATGAAGGTATGAAGGTTTCTAGAAACCAACGCATATGCTCATTCCAGCTGCAGGGCATACTAACTAAAAACAAATGCTGTAAAGATATATTAATCAACACGCTGGTCACTTGTGTACTATTAGTGTTGAAGCAATTGCCAGTTCAAGCCAGGGTAGAAGGGGAGGAGGCCTCTTTAAATGACCTTGATAGGAAAATCTGCCTCCATTATATTTTTCTGCTTGTATTGTGATATGTTGCTCATAATGAACTTTTAGCAAAAGTCAGAATCCATCATGCACTTGAACGGGCACAAAGTTATTAGACAAATCCATGTACATTTTCTGTTCACATTTGAGGTGACATTGGTATCAGATGAAATCATATTGCTATTGGTCTTACGGAGATTAAGTTACTAAATAAAGGTGAAATAAAATTCTGTCAATACAAGTCTCCAGGGCTAGTATTTTGCTGTCAAACAAATGTTGCTCATGGGCACGAAGGCGGGAGTGGGGAGAGAAAGCATCATGTATCAGTCCCTAACTGGAGCTAGAAATCTATACAAAGTGAAGAACAGATCTCCAGTTTGATTTCACTGTGTCCTTCCTGATAACCATAGTATAGACCTTTTGTGTGTAAAAATTCTAAAAGTTCATACTTCTCGGATGCAGAGCCCTCTAATCACAGGAACAAATATGGTGATGTCTTTTGATAACCCACCACAGAAATGCATTTTTTCAATTAAATGCAAACCAAATCTGGAGATAGGTGAGACATTCCACAACTTTTTTTACACAAATCTCTGGATGAGATCTGTATCTTTAAAATTTCAGCCACAGCCAGACTTTGGAACAAACTTCTACAGGACAAGGAACCTAGTTTCTTCAACAAATGATAGTGAGGGAGGGGCACCTGGGTGGCTTGGTTGGTTAAGTGGCCAACTTCAACTCAGGTCATGACCTCCTGGTTTCCTGGGTTTGAGTCAGGCTCTGTGCTGACAGCTCAGAGCCTGGAGCCTGCTTCAGATTCTGTCTCTCCCTCTCTCTCTGCCCCTCCCTGGCTTGGGCTCTGTCTCTCCCTCTCTCTCAAAAATAAACATTATTTTTTTTCAAAAACATAATAATAGTGAGGGAGAGGAAGAGAAAGAGGAGAAAGGGGAGGAAGAAGGACAGGACAAAGGAGAAGGAGGGACCAGATCAGGGAGAACAAGCAAACCTATCAGTTAAAAAAGGTTGTAAAAATAAAATAAACAGTTGCTATGTAGGACTCTCATTTCAATCCCAACTCAGTCAAATGAACCGTAAAAATAAAAGTCAGTTATGACACCTGAGACTACTGGAAATTTGAACGCTGACTGGGTGTTTAATGAAATTAAGCAATTATGATGACTTTTTAAGATGTGGAAAACATTATTTGGTTTTGTTTTAAAAATAGTGTTTGTAGAGCTATGCATTCAACTATCTAAGGGTGAAGTGATAATATGTCCAGGACTTGTTTAAAAATAATATAGAAGAAGCAAAGTGGATTTAGGTGCAGATCAATAAGATTTGCCATGAATTGATAATTGTTGAAGCTGGGTGATGGTAAACAAGATTATAATATATATCCTGAATACTTTTGATTAAATTTAAAATTTCACATAAACAGCATTTAAATACCTTTTATAGTAAGTTGCATCATGTCACAAAACAGTTTCCTCCATAAAGACTCATGATCCTATCACCTTAAAACATTAATTGTATTTTTTTTTTTATTTCTAGGAGAGAGAGAGAGAGAGAGAGAGACAGCGTGAGCAGGGGAGGGTCAGAGAGAGAGGGAGTCACAGACCGAAACAGGCTCCAGGCTCTGAGCTGGCAGGCAGCACAGAGCCCGATGCGGGGCTCGAACCCACGAACCGCGAGATCATGACCTAAGCGAAAGTCGGACGCTTAACCGACTAAGCCACCCAGGTGCCCCATAACATTAATTGTATTTTTAACATTGTTCATTTTAAATATTTTGTAGAAATGTTTAAAAGTTAAGATAAAGTAAGATATGTAGAAGGATTTGAAGTGTGGAGATGGACTTTTAGACATAAAAATTCAAATACGTGGCAGTTTATGATGTAAAGGAAGAGAACCAGTGAACCTGTTACTTTCCTGAGGAGAGAAATTTGAGAGCAAACGACAACGGAAAACTTATATGGCTGAGGCGATTTCAGATAGTGAGGAAGAAAGGCAATACATAAAAGGGAAAGTACCTCAGTGTTGTATAGTCGCTCTGGGTCCCAAGAAAAGCAGAACTAAAACTCAGTATTCATTCATCATTTCATGGATTCATTCAAAGTCCAAGGGGCACCAGCTTAGCTGCTGGTTATGCAATAGGACATGAGACTAGTATTATTTTATCTTTCTCGAACTTACATTCTAGCATGGGAAACATAAGTCAGCAGTGAGTTTATGTTATTTATGAGTGCAAACAGAGTGCTTATGTGCTCAGACAAGAGTCATCTTTGGGGTAGCCTGAAATCCAGTGATCTGCTTCTCTTCATCCTCTTCATTGCAGAGCTATGGTTTCANGTATAGAGACATTACAGTTTTCATAACTGAGAAAGAAGTACAACGAGCATCTACTGAGTAGAAGCCAGGGATGCTACTAAATATCCTGAAAATGCATAGGAAGTTCCCTACAGAAAAAACAATTATCTGGTCCAAGATGTTGACAGTGCCAAGATGAGAAACTAACTTAGAGGCTTTAATTCCTCAGATAGGTTCTGATGGGGTCAGTTTGGTCTTCTCACTTGATCTGTTCATTTGGGTACTGATTCATGGTTCACTCAGCTGTGGCCCCGAGTACCCAGTTTTTTTCTCCTGCAGTGTCCAGTATGCTAATAAGCCCCTTCAGTGAAATTTTATTTCAGCTATTATATGTTTCAGTTCTAGAATATCCATTTATTCTTCTTTTATACTATCCTTTTCTTTTTTAAAAGTTTATTTATTTAGAAAGAATGAGCGGGGGAAGGGCAGGGAGAGAAGGGGACAGAGGATCTAAAGCAGGCTCCGCACTGACAGCACAGAGCCCGATGTGGGACTCAAACTCATGAGCTGTGAGATCATGACCTGAGCCTAATTAGAACGCTTAACTGACTGAGCCACCCCGGTGCCCCTTATGGTATCCTTTTCATTTCCACTGAGATTCCCCACCTATTTGCTCATTATATCTGATGATTTCCCTTGAATTATTGAAGACTTTTACAAGAATTGTTTCGAAGCCCTTTCCTGCTAATGCTGAGATCTCTGTCATCTTGGGATATGTTCCTATTGCTTATTCTCCAGATCATGTCACCTTTTTTTACTTCTATGTCTATTAATTTTTTATTCTCTGCTAGATATGGAATGTGAGTTACTGTTTTATTGTTTTTACAGCCTTTAATCAGTGATAAGTATTTTTTTAAAGCAGGCAGTTGATTTGCTGGTGAGTCAGTGTGATCCTGTTGGAGCTTGGACTCAGGTTGTGTTAGCACCGTCTGTAGTAGCCATTGTTAAGATATAGCTTTTCTGGCGTCTCTGCTGAATGATTTGGTATTTGGCAAGTCTCTCCACCCCTGCTGCTCAGAATTCCAACACCTCCCAGCATTGGCAAACTCTAAAATATCTGTTTAGCTCAGAGTCCCCCAGCTTTTCTCTGCCAGGCTTCATGTAATTTCTCCCTATGCAGATAGAGCTTAATATTCCGCCAAAGACTCAAGGGGACTCCATTCATATTCCTGGGCTCCCCCGCCCCATGCAATTCATTCCTTTCCCATACTCTATCCTACAATTTACAGCCACTTCAGCAGTCCAGCGGTCCCGTATTTCTCCATCCAGCGAGATGGTTCTTTTCTGTTTGGACTCACTTCCTTGTGCCTTGCTTTGTAAAGTTTAAGAGACTACATTGCTGAAGGTAGAAGATGGAACACTACATGATTTGGGTGGTTGGATATTTTTAGCTTTGAGGAAATGTGGTCTTTCATTCATGTAATCATTCATATAAAAAAGTTAGAAAACTAATATGAGAAGTGGACCAGAAGTCAGGACTATCCTTAATCTCACACAAATTGGCAGAAAATGTGGCATAATCCATGGTGCATCATGGCACATAATTATACAGCATACATGCATATTTATTACTGTTCAATTAAGCACAAACATTTTATAGAGTGAGTTTAAAATATGAGAAATCATATATATAATTAGAAATAACTAAAAATAATTAAAAGTATGAAAAGGACAGTGGAAGAGAGCTGAGAACCTCTCCAAGAAGATTTAATGAAGTCTTGGAGTGGGAAAGGTAGATACTTGAAAAGGCTTTCCTGAGGAAATGATTTTAATGAGAGTATTTTTACCACCTTCTGGATCCTTTTTTGTCTATAAGCCTATCTTTTTCAGCAAGAGACAAATATTAGAGAATAAAAGAAAATAACAGTTCTAGAACAAAAATGGTTACCATTCTACTTTGAGCCTCAGAGTTGATCTTCATGGCGAGACAAGTCTTACTTATCTATGGTGAGACAAGTCTTACTTATCTATGGTGAGACAAAATCTAGGCTTTTTTAAAGGGACAAATGATTTTTCTTAGTTTCAAAACCCACATTTAGTCCTTCTGGATATCTTGCGGGCAGTTTTAAGTATTAGTCTCAAACATATAAAAGACAAAAAATATAATTGTTTGTATAACATCTGTTCAGCTTGTTCCCAAGGTAAGTTGAATTTGGAGAATGACACTTGAATTATGATACTTAATCAGGGGCTGGCTCTAATTACAGCTGCTGTCCATTGACAATCTCTCTTCTGGAGTTCATGAAGGTGCATCTTGGGCCGGCGTGCTGTTGTCTATCTACTGAATGCTCCTTTCCTCTGTGATGAGGAGTAAAGACTGCTTGAAGCCATTTGTTTATACTTGGCAAGGACAGCAATATACTTTGTCTTAGCTCTACGTTATGCAATTTCTCATGCTTTCTGCACAACCTCAACTGCTAGAAACTTGAGTCTCACTATCCCTTGGAAAGTCATGTCGATCCACTGTATTGATTATGTCATGTGGACTGGCTTTGTCTGGCAGGAAATTGCAAGTCTGTTAGAGGCCTTGGTAAGGCACAGGTGCATCAGAAGTTTAGTGATAAATCCAACGAAAATTCAGGAGAGTGTCATTTTAGTGATGTTTAAGGGGTCTAGAGGTCTGGGGTATGTTGAGATAGCACCTTCAAAGTGAAGATATTGCTGCACCTCACCTCACGCTGCCTACCTTTAAGAAAAATGTCACAACACATGGTGGTTTTGATTATGCAGTAACATACACATCTGACATTCCTGCTTGGACTTACTTACTGAGTGGCCTGAAAGACTAAAAGTTTTGAGTGGGCTCAAGAGCAAAATAAGTCTTCAGAAATGGAATAGCTGCAGTTCAAACACTGTGCAACAAATTCAATAGTGTTATAAATGTCAGTGGCAGATTCGAATGCTGTATGAATACTCTTTCAAAACTCAGTAGGAGAATCTGTGAGCATATCCTTGGGTTTTAAAGCAAAGCCATATCTCCTTTTTCAAGTATTTATGCCCTATTTCAGAAAAAAACTTTTGATTTGTACTGAGCCCTGCAGGAGATTTGTTGTCTGCCAATTCGTTGTCAAATAGCTTTAAAACCTAGCATTCCTAATGTGAAACTGGGTGTCTCTGGTCCACCATGCCACAGAGTTGAGTTTGAGAAGCATTATTCCTTTACCAAGAGAAAGTGGTAGACTTGAAATTGGGTCCCACTAAATTCTAAAGGCATGAGTAAGTTGCAAGAGGAGATGCCTGAGGCTTTCCTGTCACTTATATTTTAATCAATACTTAAGGTCTTTTGGGGGTTTTCTTTATAATAATTGACTGAGGGAAGAAGAATATGAGTCTAGTTTAAAGATTGCTCCACATGATATGCTGGCACCAGTCAGAAGCGAAACCTGGAACATTATAATCTCACATAGAGGACAACTTCAAAGGCAAGTAAGGGAAATACGTCTGTGGGAAAGAGCATATATATTTGAGTAATATATCTGATTGCCTATTTGAGGGAGAGATGGCAAGAAGTATGGATATACATTTATTCTTAATCAGTAGCTAATTGTTTGCCCAGATGGTCAAAGACTCAGAAGGAACATGATTGGAAAATTGACAAAAACGAGATCTGGAAAAACAAATATGTGAATGGACCTTTCTGTACGGCCCAGCATCTAAGGATATTTCTGTCTTATATTAATGACACAATCAACACCTATGATGAAATGTAATTATTATCAGGTAGACAAGATTACCTATTCTCTTTCCCCAGTCATCCCATACTTGCCCAATGAGTTCATAAACAAAGTGGCCTTGATGACAAGGGTGCAAATTATGTGTGGGCTCAATGGACTTCCCTGTGACTAAGACTGATGTGGCTTTCATAGGTGAATGATATCCTTACCAATAGTGGGATCTAATGCAGAGCCTCTGAGCTGGTACTGTGAGACCAGCTGACTACGTGATGTACATTGATCACATGGGACTCCTTCCTCACGGAGGATAGCATGTTGTCCTTGTTGGAGGAGACAAGGACATGTATATATGTATCATGTATACATCTTATCATGTATATAGCTTTGTCCTTCTTTGTACAAAGATTTTTTTCTTTGTTTGTTTTGCAAGAACTTCCATCCATGGATTCTCTAAATTCCCCATTTACCTTCATGCCACATGAATTTTTTAGACCAAGAAATATTATAGGAAGAAAATGGAAACTGTAAATATACGGTGAATGTACAGAAGGTATTTGCATTGAGTAAAATGGCTAAAACATTCAACACACATAAATTCGCTAATAGTATCCAACATATATAAAGAAACTTGTACATTTAAAAGAAATGAGAAAATAAAACTGATAGAAAAACAGGCAAAAAACTGACAAGGAATTAAAGGAGGAAACCAAAAATGCTCATATACATGTGAAAAGATGCCTAATTTCTTCTTAGTAATCATCATAATGCAAATTATCACCCCAGCAAGATCCATTTTCATACTTAACCAATTAGACAAAATTTTTACAATAGCAAGAGTGGTGAACATATAGAGCATCCACAACACCTGTATGCCCTCGATGGGAAAGGAATCCGTAATAGCTTTAGAAATCGTTTTAGAAAACATGTTGGCATTGTCTAGCAAATTTGTTTACACCCTTTTTCTATCACCTAGAAAATCCTCCAATAGCTATGTAACTTTTTTTAAAAAATATTTTTTTATTTATTTCTAGGAGAGAGAGAGACAGCGTGAGCAGGGGAGGGTCAGAGAGAGAGAGGGAGACACAGACTCCGAAACAGGCACCAGGCTCCGAGCTGGCAGTCAGCACAGAGCCCGACGCGGGGCTCGAACCCACGAACCGCGAGATCATGACCTACGCGAAAGTCGGACGCTTAACCGACTAAGCCACCCAGGCGCCCCAATAGCTATGTAACTTTAAAGAGCTTCTTGTACATGGGATATATAGGTACAAGGGTAGAATTTTACCCTTATAATTATAAAAAATGGGAGCAACTCAAATGTTTATTAACAGGAAAGGAAATAAATTGTGGTATGTTTACACAGTGGAGTGTTATACAAGAGTGAAAATAAATGGATTATTACTGCATGCAAAAACATGGGATAAATTTCAGGAACACAATTTGAGTAAATATGCAGGTTACTGAAGAATGCAGTCTATGTGAATCAATTAAAAACATTTAAAAACCATCTGTGTTAAACTTACCAAGAAAACCCAGAAAAGAAGAATAAAGCATTTAGAATAAAGGTTACCATGAGCATGAAATAAGTGAATGAGTCAGGATACACAGGAGATATCAGTGCTAATAGTTATGGTCTTTTTGTTAAAATAGATTGTGTGTAGGGCGGGTGGTTCAGGTGGTTGAGTATTGGGCTCTTGACTTCGGCTCAGATCTTGATCTCACAGTTCCAGTCATGCGTCTGGCTCTGCACTGGCAGTACAGGGGGGCCTGCTTGGGATTCTCTCTCCCCCTCTCTGCCTCATTCTCTCTCTCTCTCTCAAGAGTAAATAAATTAAAGGGCTCCTGGGTAGCTCAGGTCATGATCTCGCAGCTGGTTTTAGCCCCGCTTCCGGGTCTGTGCTGACGGCTCAGAGCCTGGGGCCTGCTTCAGTTTCTGTGTCTCCCTCTCTCTGCACCTCCCCTACTCATGCGCTTTCTCTCTGTTTCTCAAAAATAAATAAATGTTAAAAAAAAAAGAATAAATTAATTTTAAAAACCTTTAAAATAGACCGTGTGTATACAGATGTTTGTTATGATGATTCCCAACAGATTTTATAGCTACTGTTTTCTATCTGATTAACACTTAATTAAAAAGTTTAGGAAAACCACTGCTACAACAGCCCCCCTACCTCACCCACAGTTTTGCTAGCTGCAGTTTCGTCAAAGGCAGTGATCCTCCTGACGAATCTGCGGAAGGTCAATAGTAGCCTAACCTTACATCAAGATGCTATGTTACTCACCTCCCTTCATCTTGTAGTGTAGGCGTTTTACCGTGTCACCTGAAAGGTGAGTACAATAAGACGCTGAGAGAGAGAGAGAGAATATTCACATAACTTTCATTTTAGTCTATTGTTAATAATTGTTTTATTTTACTAGTTGTTGTTAATCACTTACTGTGCCTAATTTATAAATTAAATGTTATCATAGGTGTGTATATACGGGAAAAAGCATGGTATATATGGAGTTTGGTACTGTCTGCAGTTTTGGGCATCCACTGGNAAGTGTAGTATATACTCTTTTGAATTGTGAATCAGCGTATGCATGTGGCAGACACTATTACTCGCCCATCTACTAGTCATTTTCCTTTCTCCCGCTCTGGAAGAGACCTGATTTGGTTCGGGTGTTCACATTCTGACTTGTAACTCAGATATATTTTACTTAATTTATGCCTATCATTGTGGTTTTTACCCTTGTGGGGGGTTTGTTGGAAATGAGCAGTGAGTGGGGTATTGGTAAATATTTAACAACTGGCTCTCAAAAAAAGCCCTGATTTGTGGCAATCAACAAAATCTCTGGTGTAAATACTCCCACTGTGACTGATTCAAA
>NW_027531893.1:2123479-2259492 GCF_008692635.1 Crocuta crocuta
AATTGACTCTTGCGAGCCAATATGAGCCAGCTACAACATGCACCTGAGAGTATAATCTGATCGCTTCTGCCAATGAGAAATGAGGGAAATTATGCTGAGAATTATTTGGGGAGAAACTTTTTATTATTCATTAAAAAAAAGACCCAGAAGAACAAAACAATCCTTTTTTCTTCTGGCTGTTTTTTTTTCCCCCCAAGCTTTTTATTATAAAAAAAAATCCTTTAGTAAAGATAAAAGATTTTTATAGTAAAGGCACACATTTATCACCTAGATACTACTATTAATATTTAACTATACTTGGTTTATCCCATATCTATCCATCTAGAACTCCATTGATCCATCTTATTTCTTAATGCACTTCAAAGTAAATTATACATGTCAGTACCCTTCTCACTAGATACTTCGGTATGTGTAGTATTAACTAGAGTTCACTATATGTTGACAGTTTTTTTCTTTTCAAGTAAAATTTACAAATGAAATGTAAAAATCTTAAATGATAAATGCATACATTGTGTAACCCAAATCCCCCCACCCCCCCAACATACAGAACATTGTTCTCACTCCAGAAAGTTTCCTTATTCTCCTTCTAAGTCAATCCTCACCTCTTGCCCCAAGAAACACCTATTCTGGGTTTTTTTTTTCTATCTTAGATTAATGTTGCCTATTCTAGAATTTCATATAAATAGAATCATACAGTATGTATTCTTTTGTGTAAAACTCTTTTCAGTCCACATTGGGCTTTTGAGATTTATCCACATTGTTGCATGTGTCAGTGATTTTTTACTTTTAGAATTATGTAGTAATATTGAATTGTATGAATATACCACCATTTGTGCATTCCTCTACTGGTGGATATCTAGGATTTTTCCAGTTTTTGACTATTTTGAGTAAAGTTGCTATAAACATTTTATACAAGTCTTTTTGGAAAACTGTTTTTTTTCTCCTGAGTAACCACCTGGAAGTGAGATTGTTGGCTGAAAGGGAAAGTGTATTTTAATTTTATAAGAAAATTTTCCAATGTGATTGTAACATTTTACACTCAGTAACAAATATATTCAAGTTCCAGGTACTCCACATTTGGCATGGTGGTGGTTGTATAGTGGTATCTCATTTCCTTGATGACTAGTGGTGTTGAGCACTTTTTCCTGTGCTTATTAGCTGTTTATCCTTTTAAATGAAATATTTACTAAAACGTTTTAACTATTTGTTTAATTGGGTTGCTCATCTTTAGATCATTAAGTTGTAAGAGTTATTTACATATCCTAGATACCAGTCTTTTATCAGAAATACATTTTGCAAATGTTTCTCTACAGCTGCAAGTCTATAGCCTCCATATCCACTTTCTTAATGGTGACTGTTGATAAGCAGTTTTTAATTATTTTTAATGTTTTTTATTTGTTTTTGAGAGTCAGAGAGAGAGAGACAGCGGGAGCAGGGGAAGGTCAGAGAGAGAGGGAGATACAGAATCCAAAGACAGGCTCCAGGGTCTGAGCTGGCTGTCAGCACAGAGCCTGACACGGGGCTCAAACCCAGGAACCGTGAGATCATGACCTGAGTCGAAGTCGGACACTTAACTGACTGAGCCAACCAGGCACCCCAACAGTTTTTAATTTTGATGAAATTTATGAGTCTGTTTTATTTATCTTCTCTAAGAAGTGTATTCTTACCTCAAAGTCACAAATGTTTTCTTCCATTTTTCTTTAAAAAATATTATGGATTTAGCTTTTATACTGAGGTCTAGAATCCATCTTGATTCCATTTTGGAGTAGATGTGGAGCAGGGGTCGAGGATCATTTCTTTTCTGAATGCATATTTAGTTTTCCCAGAATTATTTGTCAGAAACTTTTCTTTTTCTCCTTCGATTTCTTTGGTGCCTTTATTGAGAATAAGATAACCCTACAACTGAGAGTCTGTAGCTGGAATTAGTATGTTATTCCATTGATTTAAAACATATCTTTATTCTAATAGTATACTATCTTGAGTACTGGAGCTTTGTAGTTAAGTACTTATTATTATATTTTTTTAAGTTTATTTTTATTTATTTTGAGAGAGAGCTAGAGAGCAAGTTGGGGGGTGGGGGCAGAGAGAGAGAGAGGAAGACAGAATCCCAGCCAGGCTCTGCACCATTAGCACAGGGGACCATGCGGAGCTCAAACTCACGAACTGTGAATTGACATGTTAAAAATACTGAGTTTTCCAATCCATGAATATGGTTTATCTCTTTTTTAGGCATTATCTAATTTCTCTGAGAAATGCTTTATAGTTTTTGGGGTAGAGGTGTTACATATTTTGTTGAATTTATGCCTAAATATTTCTTGCTTTCTTTGGTCCTATTATAGATGGAATTATTTCTAAATTTAACTTTCTAATTGTGTACTTGAAGTTTACAAAAACACAGTGGCATTTATGTACATTCACTTCATATCCTGTGACCTTGCTAAATTTATTAACTTGTGTGGTTGTTTAGTAGATTCCATTGAGTTTTCTGAGTAATATCATAATCTGCAAATAAAAATAGGTCTACTTCTTTCTTCCCTATCTTTTTGCCTTTTATTTCTTTTTACTTGCCTTATTGGAATGGCCAGTGTCTTCTGGATATTTTAGTGTTTTTATTTGTTGGCTAGAACTTTAGCAGCCACCTTGCATTATGAAGGAAGATGACATAGAAGAACATGCTGAAGATGGCAGAGCATAAATCTGCAGGGAACCTACACCTTGATGATGTCATCAAGCTGCTGAATTAATTACCTATTTCAAATTTACTTCTAGACTTTTAGTGAGAAGAGGTAGATTTAACATAAAGCTTAAATTTCAAGGTGTTTCTCTTGCATAGGGCTTTCTGAGCCCTTGAAGAGTGGCCTACCAATATTGAATTTGTAATTATACGTTCTTTTGCGTGAAGAGACCTTCAAAAATAGTAGAAGTCTCAGGTTTCATAATGCTTGAACCTGCCTAAGATCTTCCATCGTTGAAGCCATCTTGAGTTGTGATTTCTGTTATTTGGAGCTAAAAGCATCCTAAAAAAACCCAAAGAGATAGTATGGCATTTATGTCCTTTATCGTCTTCCGACAGAAAATAAATTCTGTCCTTTCTTTGTTTTTCCCTCCTTCGTCAGAGCTTACCTCAAGATTGGGATCACTTGCCAGATACCATCAACATAGTATTTACTTTTGAATGCGGGCGTGGGGCCTCTCCCCTTAAGAACGAGTGGCCCTGTGTACTAATTAGAATTTCTGATGGCGACCCCCACAGCTGGATTTGTAGATCTGAAAAGAAAAGGAATTTGTCGAATGGAAATTGTTTGTCCCACAGATGCAGTTGCTCACAGTTTGGATCCCACATCTTTGGACTGAACTCAGAAACAGAGGGAAGGAATAGCCGTGATCCTGCCCAGGATGATGCCACAGACGCCATTGGTACTGGGTACCAGACACCAGCACAGCCATGGGGCCTGCTGCTCATATCTCAGAACAAAGAATCCTGGCCGGAAATATTACACTGACCTTCCAGAGGATGGTGCTTGGACATTCATCCTCCTCCCGAGCTTCCCCAGCCTGTAGATTCAAGGCTCCTTACAAAGTCTTCAAAAATGAGTCACAGAAGATCCTTTCTTTCTTCCCCCATGGCGACATTCTGCTCAGGCTGGTAGTATAGGGTGAAGAGCAGCATTTAAAGGAGTACCTCTGTAATGAAATACATTTTTTTCCCCCTACTTGGCTACCTGAAATGCCTTCAGATTTTTTTTTCTGAAAAAGTTTTCGGTAGGGGCACTAAAAATGATTTTCTTTGTTTCAAGAGGAATTTAAAATAGATTAGTAAGACATATAAGTACAATAAGAAAATAAAGTCTAGGAGCGCCTGGGTGGCTCAGTCGGTTGGGCGGCCGACTTCGGCTCAGGTCATCATCTCACGGTTCGTAGGTTCGAGCCCCGCATCGGGCTTTGTGGTGACAGCTAGCTCAGAGCCTGGAGCCTACTTCAGATTCTGTGTCTCCCTCTCTCTCTGACCCTCCCCTGCTCACGCTGTTTCTCTCTCTCTCTTAGAAATAAAAGAAATAAATAAAAAATAAAAAAAAGACCAAGATTGATAAGGATCTTTCTTTAAAAAAAAAAATAAAGTCTAAAGTTAACAGATGAGAAAATGAAGGCAGGAAGGACAAAATCAAGCCTGGCCTGGGTTTAGGACATGAAACTGAGTTGGAAGATCTTGCTAGTTTACTGGCACTGAGACATAAATTATGTTTTATGCTTCCGAAAAGCAAACATGAAAAGGGAGAGATCATCAGTGGTGTGATTGCCTGTACAAAGATTTGGTGCTAAGAACTAAAACTGTACTAGGAGTGAGATGCAGTAGAAATCTCTACAGTAGCTCTTCGTAGAGAAGACACTGACAAGATGCAGCGAATTTCATCCTTAAAGATTTCCTTACAGTAAACTCTTAAAGATTATGTCATATGGCTTTGCTCAGCCTGGGCCATTGGTGAGCTATGAAAGTAAAACTTAAGTTTGGTTCAGGAACTCATTTCTTCATTTTTTCCCCTAAAAATAGAGGTTCTACAGGTACAGTTAGACTGTATTTCAGGTACTTTTTCATGAATGTTGAATTTCCCCTAGTGGAGATTTTAAAGCTTTTGAGCATCTGTGAGTTAAGGTAATATAACCTGTGATATAAATTACTAAGTAAATCAATAAACAATGTTTTAAAAATCAACAGAGATGGAAGGTTGAATCAAAATCCCACTATGAAAATTGAGGAATCAGATTAGGTTATGTGCCAGAATAGATTGCTGTATGGCAGTGGTATATGGGAGGTCTCAGGGATACCTTTACATAGGGCCAAGATTCCCGGAAGATGTAATTTCGACTTTGCTCTTACCAACAATGAATCATTGAAATCTGTTTTTTTTTTTTCTGTTATAGGGCAGAGCTGCAATGAGTTTAGCCTGGAGAAACTTCAAAGCAGTTGTAACCAAATACTTACCTCAACCATAAAAAAGAATAGTAACAACAACATCAACAACAACAACACCCCTAACCTCAGGTTATTCTATGAATTATAACATTGTGTGATATAACTTTGCTCATTGATGAACTTTTCAAGATAAACTGGTTGTAAGTATATAGCCAAGTAGGACAGGAAGTTGAGCATACTGTTAGTTTGGGAGGCTGTTCATCCTCACATTGTAGCAAGTTATTACCTTATAAGGGAGAGAAAACAAATCTTTACTTTGCACACCTACCACCCAGCATGGCTCTGAAGTTTGGGCTGAACTTAATGGGTTTGAGAGTCCTACAACTTGTCTTAAAACAATTTCCTTTCCATTAGTTTAAAACACGAAAAAAGATCAGTAAAAACCCTAAGCAAGCTTTTACAACAGCTTTATTGAATTGTAATTTACATATCAGACAAAACAGCCATTTCATGTATACAGACTGGGGTGCGTGGGTGGCTCAGTGGGTTAAGCGTCCAAATCTTGATTGGGGCTCAGGTCATGATCTTAGGATTCGTGAGACTGAACTTCACATTGGGCTTCACACTGACAGTATGGAGCTTGCTTGGGATTCTCTCTTCCACTCTCTCTGCCTCTCCCCCATTCTCATGCTCTATTTCTCTCTCTCAAAAAAGAAAACAAAAACAAAAACAAAAACTTTAAAAAAAAATAAATTGTACTACCTAATTTTTAAAAGTAAGACTATATTTTTATAGGCTTATATAATTATTACTAAAATCTCACTTTAGAACATTTTAATCCCAATTTAGATATAGATAATTCTGGAAGTCCCAAAACATTTTTTTTGGTTATTCTTAACAAATTTCTTCACCAAGTCAAAGGTGGAATAATCATGCCTGAATCTTTTGCCACATCCTCTCTTATTTACCCTGTAATTCCCACACCAGTATTCTCTTAGCTTCTTCAGTGTGAAGAGAAACCTAATAACATAGCAAAGCCTTTCCCACTTCAGGTCTTTTGCTTCCGCTGTTTGCTATTTGTTCTGATTTAACAATCATTCTTTGCAGTGACCCTGCATCCTCACCTTACATTTGACTTTTTGAATCTCAAGTTAAAATATCAATTTCTTGAGTAATGAAGTTTTCTTGATTCACTAAGGCTACATCAGCAACTCCTTTATTGTTTCATAGCTTCTTATAATTCTTCTTTATAGTACTTATCGCAGAATGAAATGATACATTTCTGTGATTATTTGATTAATTTCTCTATTCCCCACTACACTATAAGCTTCTAATGGCAAGGTTAATGGGATAGTGCAGATTTTAGTACCTATCACAGGGCACACAATGAAAACTGGAATTAATGAGTGAATGAATTTATTCTATATTATATATATATGTCATATATATATATATATATGAAAACTGAACTGCTTTTCAGAGATGTTTCCCCTTATACCCTCACTAGCACCCTATCCAGCATCAAGTACCATCCTCATAAAGGTTAGAACTAAAGTGACAGGATAAAATGCATTTTAATGTCTTTTTATTGATAATGAGCTTGAATAGATTTTCATTAATCACTTATATATTCTTGTCATCAGTACCTTGTCTCCTTATGTCTTTGTCCATTTTTTGAAGTCTCATTTTCAGTAGAATTTCCCAGCTTTTTACTGCTGCTGACCACTTGCTGGTCTTGCAAAGTTGCCTGAGCACAGCCTCTGCCAGAGGGTGGGACTCTTACCTCTGACTTTCTTCCCAAACCAGTGGTGATCTGCAATCTTGTGTCGTGGTCCATTTGGCCAGTCTTATTAGGACTGATGTTCTGAGTTAATGAAGACTCAAGTCAGGAGCGCACATTCTTCCCTGTCAGGCCTCTTTTTTGTGTGGCTAGCTCTTTCCCTTTGCACCCTTGTTTCTCGTTTCCAGCACATTCCAGTTCCTGCCTGTCTCCTGCTTTCTGCATATTTGCATGGATTTGGGGTTTGCTGTTCTCTTGGTTTCTGTTGCGGTCTCTGCCTTCTGCCTCTCCTTCACTAAGCACCAGTCTCTCATGAGTTCTGCAGTTCTTTACCCAGGCTTCTTGTTTCCTTTTCCTTGATTGGCTGCTGCCAAGAACCCACTTGCACAATAGCTTTGGGATGTCAGCTGGTGGCATTCAACCTTGGGGCTAGAGCAGAGCAAGCAACACTATCTCATCATGGTAGGTGCTGCAATGGGCAGGTCACAAAATCAAGAAACATTGAAGAGGTGTAATATTTTGTGTGGCATTAGTCTTGCTATCTAATTAATGAATGTCAGTAGAGTCAATTCAGTTAAAATAGTACAGTATAGGCTACATTCCTGGCATAAATAAAGAGAGGGGCTTTTGGATGGCTTCCTGCGGCCAGGCCCTCCTTACAAAGCCTTATTTGTAAGACTCATTATTGGCATTTGGAATTGGTAGTTGTGGTTGAAAAATTAGTGATATGAATTCTCCTATTGTGAGTCCAGTCAGCATTGACTTTCCTTTTTGACTATACTCCTTAACTAGTCTTCCTCATGATTAGCAATGATCTCAAATGATTCTCTTATTTAGGAACTCTCAAATCTTCTTAGTTCTCACTTAACAATGATCACTTCTGTGGCCTGAAGTACTCAGAAATTTTCTTCCAAACTTATAACTGGCTGAGATCACACCCCTAAATGACACTGGGAAATTCTAGAGCAATATTACAGGACATTGACCTGCAGCTCTTGGGGAAAAGTTGGACAAGTGTGACATTCTTAATACCTTTATTTCATATATACTGGTTGAACATCTATTGGTAAATAAAAATTAGGGCAAATGTAAATTTTGCCTTTTTAGAAATTTCAGCTTAATATTTGCTTGTAGAACAAACTAAAATTGAACATATACTGTGACCTATTCTGTGAAAGAAGAATAATCAAAGGCTTATTTAATTCAATATTATTGAGTGCCTACAAAAGAATGGAGATATTGCTGTGAATATGTAAGACAGAAGATGTTTCCATAAGTCTTATAAGTAAGGGAGAGGTTGCTTTTAATTTGGGGAAGTCAGGGAGGCCTTCAGTGAAGAGATGGTATTCAGGTAGGTTTTTAAAACATANCATGGTAGAGTAGACTGAAAATGTTTTAGAAGATAGAGCTTGAATTTGCGTTTAAGTGGGTTCTACTGATTTCTTCAAGGGATCCAAGTTCCTGCCTTTGCTACATCAGCCTATATCTTCTTTGGAGCCTGGATGCAACTTACTGTTGAAAGTGAAAGACTCGGGGCGCCTGGGTGGCTTAGTCGGTTAAGCGTCCGACTTTCGCTTGGGTCATGATCTCGCAGTTCGTGGGTTCGAGCCCCACGTCAGGCTCTGTGCTGACTGCCAGCTCAGAGCCTGAAGCCTGTTTCAGAGTCTGTCACTCCCTCTCTCTCTGACCCTCCCCTGCTCACGCTGTCTCTCTCTCTCCTAGAAATAAATAATAAAACATTAAAAAAAATTTAAAGAAAGTGAAAGACTCAAAAAATACAATTGCAGGAAGGATGTGGAGAAAAGGAAACCCTCATGTACTACCAATGGCAATTTAAGTTGGTGTAGCCAGTATGGAGGTACCACAAAAAGTTAAAAATTAGAATTAATAGAACTACTGATCCAGCAATTTCACTTATGGGTATATAAGGAAAATGAAAGGAAATGAAATCACTATCTCAAAGAGATATCTCAACTTCTATGTTCATTGGAACATTATTCATAATAGCCAAGATATGGAAACAACCTAAGTGTCCACCAGCAGATGATGAATGGATAAAGAAGATGTTACATATATATACAATGGAGTATTATCAGCACTCCCCCCCTCCCCAAAGAGGGGAGGGAAAGAATCATTTGTAACAACGTGGATGAAACTAGAGGAACTTATGCTGAGTACAATCAGTCAGAAACAGAAAGACAAATGCTGAATGGTGTCATTTATATGTGCAGTCTGGAAAAAAAAAAAAAGTAGAACTCATATTAGCATAGAAGAGAATGGTGGTGACTAGGAGCCACGGGGTTGGGAAAAAGGAGGGATATTGGTCAAAGGGTACAAACTTTCAATTATAAGATGAATACATTCTGGAGACATAAGGTACAGCATGATGATTATAGTTAATGATAATGTATTATATACTTGAAATTTGGTAAGAGAGTAGATCTCAAGTGTTCTCACCACACACACAAAAAAAGGGTAACTATATGAGGTGATGGATGTGTCAATTAGCTTGATTGTGGTAATCACTTCA
Organism: Crocuta crocuta; assembly: GCF_008692635.1. Taxonomy (NCBI): domain Eukaryota; kingdom Metazoa; phylum Chordata; class Mammalia; order Carnivora; family Hyaenidae; genus Crocuta; species Crocuta crocuta. The sequence continues at coordinate 2,132,702 of NW_027531893.1, forward strand.
CAATGTATATGTTTATCAAAACATCACATTGTACAACCTATATGTATACAATTTTGTCAACCATACTTCAGTAAAGGCTGCGGGATAAAAAGACTCAGACTCATAGGCAGTGAAGGACACTACCAATGCTTTTGAGAAATAGCCAGCTTCTCAGAGGTGGATAAAAAATTGGCAGTTTCCAATTTCAGCCTTTCAAAAGCAGCCAGGTAGTTTCTTACCACCCTTTCATTTGTGACATTAAACAACCAAGGCAAATGCTCAGTTAGGGAGAAAACAGTTGCTGACACCCTTCATGGCTTCCAGTGAGCTGCATAAACTCTGGAGACTTAAAACCATTTGATGCCGCTGTCTTCTCATCCCTGAATCCCCTGCCACACTCAAAATGCAGGTCTCCCTGGTCAATTTTGCTCTTATACAAAGTAATTGTCATCTTCCAAGCCATTCATCAATTTCATTGCTAACCTCTCTTCAATACACTTCTCTGAGACCTCTTTATTCTTTTTCATCTAGATCATTGCCACTCCTTGGTCTTGCCTCTTTCCCTAGTTAGCCTGCACTTCACAGTGCATGATGTCAGCCACTTCCTCACCAGTATTTTCAGCATCCTAATCTTCTAATTTTACTGCAACCCTCACTTCAAGCTTCAGTCTTGAATCAATTCATGTACCTGCTTTCTTTCTCACTGTACACAGGTTGCTAACATGCTGAGAAAATCACAAAACTGAGTGGCTTTACGCCACTGTATATAACTGGTTTCAACCTCAGGAGGGGAGTTCTACCTCCCTGGAGGCAGGGTTTTTACATAAATTATTTGGAATTCTTCTGCCTAGGAGATTTGCCTTTTCTCCATTTATTTCTTCATCTGTTTAAGCATTTGTATATATCAGTGTTGACTCATAGATGTTCACTTTATACTTTGGGTTATAAAACACTACTAGTTTATTTATTTTTTTGGTTCCAATTATTCCAGCTTTGGCAACTGAGAGCTTTTTCATTTGGCTCCTATGTCCTATGTCCCTCTGACATAACCCCATCACTGTTTGTGTGTGTGTGTGTGTGTGTGTGTGTGTGTGTGTGTGTGTGTGTGTGTTCTTCCTTACATGCTGGCATGAGAAGATGTTCCAGGTTCATCTTATAAATCTACTACCTTAGTCACAGACTTCACTGTCTTTCCAAGGATCCCTGGTTCTCTTTTTATTGGAGAATGACATTAGAAATCAAGATTTGGCCTCTCTTTGGTATGCTCTTTGCTGCTGGGCTGTCATTACTTCCAAGCCCTCGGAGCTGTCAGAGCAAGGATATATAGGTGTGTATGATACATGGATATTCTAGGGCTCCTCTCTTTATTTTTAATCTCCCACTCAAACAGTGATAAATCTCATTCCCACCATCCACTATCCATTTACTTGTTTGTTCATGTAGAGCGATTTCTGAATTGGTAACCTGTATACCTATGGGGAAAAGCTTCATCAGCTAGAATATCATGCTTGTGCAGAGTTCATTTTGTCTTACATTGTCCACTTATTTCCAACATTACTTAGATAAGCACCTTTTATTTCATCCCTTTCAGTAAGATTGTTTTATATATTTGTAATACAGTTAGAGCTTATCCCACTCTGCCTTCCTTCCTAGGTTTCTAGGAACTTCTAAGTAATTTTTTAAAAAATTTTTTGCACACTGAAGTTTCTCTTGTGCTGTGAAGTTCCAAGGGTTTTGGCAAACATATAGTGTCATAAATCCACCACCGCTGTGCCATCCAGAATTATCTCTACCTCACCCCCAAATCTACGCCTCATCTGTTCAGCCCCTCTCCCCTTGAACCCCTGGAAAAAACTTATTGGTTTCCAACCTATGGGTACACACTATCTCTCCTTTTCTTTAGATTTCTTTCACTGATGTTTTATAGGTTTCCACACATAGATTCTGTATATATTATGCTAGATTTATACCAGAGTATATTATTTTTTAGTGTTATTATAAATAGTATTAAGAAACATTTTCAGGTTACAAATGTTCATTACTGGTATATGAAAACACAGTCTTCCTTTTCACATTGACTTTGTATCCTATGAACATGCTATACGAGTTTATTAGTTCCAGAAGTTCTTTGTAGAGTCTTTGGGGATTTCTCTATAAACAGTCATGGGGGCGCCTGGGTGGCTTAGTCGGTTAAGCGTCCGACTTTCGCTTAGGTCATGATCTNTAAACAGTCATGCCATCTGTCTAGAAAAATATTTTAATTTCTTCCTTTCAAATCTGTAAATCTTTTTATTTCTTTTTCTTGTCTTAGTGCATTAGCTAGGATTTCTGGTACAGTGTTGAATAGGAGTAGTATGAGAGAACATCTTTGTCTTGGTCCCAATCTCAGGAGGAAAGGGTCCAGTCTCTCACTGGTAAATTTAATGTTAACTGTAGAATTTTTGTAAATGTTATTTAAAATTTTTTTAATTCCGGTTAATTCATGTATGTAAATGTTCTTTATCAAGTTGAGAAAGCTCTCCTGTCTTCCTAGTTTGCAGAGAGTTTTTATCACGAATGGGTGTTTCTGCTTTCTTCCTAAAGCAGAAAATTGATGCTTTTTCTGCATCAATTGATATGTTCATGTGACTTTTCCTCTTTAGGCTACTGATATGGTAGATTAAACTAATTGATTTTTGAGTGTTGAACAAGGCTTACACATTTGGAATAAATCCCATTTGGCTGTGGTGTATAATTCTTTCTATACATTGTTGGATTATGTAAATATGGATTAAAAAAATCTCTTACCTTGAAGGATCTGGTAGTCAGCTAGAGGGGAATAAAGAGATAAGTGCATACTTAACTGTAGAATCCAAGGTGGAGCATAGCAAGTGTTCTAAAAGAGGTGACAATCCTACAGGTTTTCAATGGAGGGAAAAACCATATCTGGTTTGGAGGAGTTAGGAGACACCACTGTATAAAATGTGGCTAATGTAGTATCAGAATTTGAGACCTGGAAGAAACTTTTGGATCATATAATTCAAGCCCTCTCCTTTTCTTATAAATGAGGTGGAACACAGTCTATCTCTCCCTAAGTAAGGAGCTGGGATCTGATCTGAGTCTTCCCATCTTTATGTCAATAAGCTTTCTACTGCCTCACACAACCATCTTCTCAAATAAGTAACATAAATCTCAACTATTAAGTAGCTAATTTAGAAAATGAGCATGGCTGTTCCTTTGAATTTCCTCATTCCTTCAATAGAAAGAAAACTTAGAGGCACTAGGTGGGTATGGAATTGCCTAATTCTGCAATTGTGTTCCATCGTGTTCTTGTGCCTCAGACCGAGAAAGCCAAACAAAGAAAACATAATCCCCATCTGCTACAATCTGTAGCTACCTTGCTCCTCCCCGAGGGAGGCAATTCCTGCCTGATGCAGCCATTACTGTATATTCTCTGCACAGACTTGCCTTTAACATGTGAGTTAGCTCTTTTTTTCTAAACTTGGGCCAATTTCTTTCCACAGAAAATTTACAGAGAAACTTAAGTTGAAGTTCACCTGTGTTTATTCTTTGTAATTTAAAGAGATAAAATTCACTTTGCCCTAAGGACATTTTAAATAAGGAATTTGTAATAGCTTATTCCAAGAAAGGCACATTCTTAAGGCTGTTCAAAATGAAAACTGTCGCTTTATATAATTGCTGATAATTGGGTTCTTTCTATCATCGCCATGTGCAGTAGAGGATGGATATTTCCATCCATCCAATACTCATCTCATATAGAGAATTAATTTTCCTGAAATAATAATTATGATAATGAAGATAACAATGATAGCATCTGCTGTGTATACTGCATCTTTCAATGTGGCCAATACTTTCTGTAGGTGATTTTTTAATTCTCTCAACCACCCCATGATTTAAGACTTGTTAATGTCATCCCCGTTCTAGAGGTAATTTTAACTTAGACAAGGTAAGTAATTTGCCCAGGGTAGTGGAGTTATAAAGTAGCTGAACCAGTATTTTAGTTGTAGTTTGTCTGACATCAGTTCTTCGGTTTTTTACTGCAGTGCTCTACTTACTGGCATTTACAGCCTCTCCCTTGTTAGCCTAAGTCCTTGGCTGGCACCCATCCCCTACACACACACACACACACACACACACACACACACACACACACACACACCCCTTCCTACTTAACTCACCCCAGTGGCCTCTGTGGCTTCAAATGATCCTGACATTCAGATCCATCCACAAACAGCCTTCTCCTCTGCAACCAACCACTTCCCCACATGAACCCTTCCGTCCAGCTAACGGAGTCACTTTGTTTTTTCCCCTCTCCGTGTTGTCTCACCTCTGCTCAAGCAGCTCCCTTCAGCTGCGGTGCCCATTCCCACCTCCTCACCACCTGTCTATATTCTGGCTGGGTCAGCTCAAAAGAAAAGTTTCCAAGGATGGAGAGAAGATAGGCAGTGGGTGGCTGAGCCCAAGGTGAAATAAAATAATGTTTTATTGATTTACCAATGTTTGTCTTTTAGTTTCTGGAGAGCCTCAGTTGCATGCAAAAATGTTAATAGGAGTTGAAGGTCTCTTATTCATACAGTTCCAATCTATTCTGCAAATAACAAGCAGTGAAAATGATTCATATGTGAATAATTCCCCCAAACCTTTGCTTATTGAAATGGATCAGAGATAATTACCAGGTTGGAGAATTTGCACCCACACAATTTTCTAGTCTCACAAACATAATTTTCTTTAGAATGAATAGAAAATATTTGCTCTTTTAAAAGCTGTTGTGAGTGGTGGAACTGTATTCTTTCTGTATCTGCAGAGACGTGGCTGCACCGTCCACTTCTGCCACCCGTGCGGGCAGGGAACTTCTTTCTTCTTTCGCCTCTCCAGAGCCGTGGAGCTCAGATCATTTTAAACTCCCATCTGCATTCACCTCCGTGTGGAAATCTGTGTATTCTGTTGGCCATTACAGCCACAAAGAAGAAGTTCATGTAACCTTGTAGTTTGGCTGTTTGTAATTTCTTCCTGCAAGATGACTTCACATGCACACCACTCACTGGTCAGGGGATGAGGATAACCTGCCACATCCTTGAGGTTTATTAACTTTTCGTATTTAGTGGAGAAAAGGAGGAAATTTTAATTGGAGTTGCTCTGAGAAGGGGGTGGGGACAAACGCTTTTTGTCTGTGTTCCTTCAGAACCATCTGGAATACACATGAGATTCGTTTTCTGCCATTGTCTCTCTAAAGCATCGGGCTGTTGTTCCAGGTATGTGAAGTGCCAGTATGGCTTAGGTTTAATACTTGATTTTCATTATGCCCAACAGCTTGGTCCTTTATTCTCTGAGGGATGTGTTTTCAATACCTCAGGAGATTTCTTTATGCCCAACCAAATGAATCTTTACAAACAGCTCAACTGGTATAAGGCCTCAGGTGGGCGTAAGGGACCCACAAGAACGAGGTTTATGTGGAGTCACAGGGGATATTCAAATATGGCATTATATTAAAGGCATTTTAAATTTCTCTGTTCTGGTTTTTTAGAAAAACAAGCACCCTTCCTTCTGAGACTAAAGAACGGATTCCAGGGTTCCTTGAAACACGTTGGAAAAAGAAAAAGCAAGGCATGTACAAGATACTGAGTAAAATAAATGAGGATATTGTGGAGAAAGAGAGGAAATTAAAAAGAAAAATTTAATGTCTTTAAAGGAGCAGATGAGAAGAAAAAAAGGTGATGTCCATAGATGAATTTCCAGAAATGGATTAAGTTTTTTGTGTTGCCCCTAGTTAACGCATTATCTTTAAAATGGAAAAGGAAGTCAATAAACAAAATGAATGAACATTGCTACATATGATAATATAGGTGAATTTTAGGCATATAATTTTAAGTGAAAAGTCCCCAGAGATTACATCCTGCATGATACCTTTGAATAGCCCTTTCTATTATGAAATATAACACTAAAAATATATAGAGATGCCCTTTTTATAAGTTTAAAAACAACCAAGCCAAAAGTATATGCTATTAATAAACACAGATAAGCCTAATATAATTATATGCAAAGGAAAGCAAGGTAACAATGAACTCAGGTTTCAAGGTGAAAGGCGAGGAGCTAGGATGGGCAAGGTCTCATGCAGATATCAGTTATCATCATCATTTTCATTTTTGTTGGGTGGTGATTTCATAACTGTTTGTCATTAAAATCAACAAACCAACAAATGAACAACAAATAAAAGAGAACCTTTTATGTGTAAATGATGGAAGGCTGTTTTGAATTTAGGAGTATGATTAAAGCAGTTCTGTGCACCTGAGGTCCAGTTTTACAAATCTGACAAAGGAAAAGGAGAAAGAAATATTTCTCCTTTGAGTAGCATACTCTAAGCATGGCTGTTCCTCTACAGTATTCTTCTTTCCCCCAATATTGGATTTTAATTATTCTTCTGGTCTGTAAATACATATATATTAATATACATGTGTTAAAGACATGTATTTAAATACATATGTATGTATTTAAAAACAAGGATAATTAATATATACATATGTGACTTAATATATTCATACATTCGTATGCATACGTTCATAAATCTGTGGAGAACTCTCAATTCCGTCAGCAAGCATTAGCCTTTTGGGAGATACTCTCCCCTTGGTGCAGAAAGAGAAATTTGTTGGCACATGTTTCAGGCAAAAGCGCCCTCTGCTTTCACGTAACGAGATGACACTCCTAGGAGCACCGCCGGATCTGTAGTGGGGCTTGAGGAACAGGTCTCCACGATCAGAAACAAAAGTACTAAAAAGCCTAAGTTTCAAAATGAATAACTTGAATTTCCAAGCAGAACTAATATTTCTCCCTGCCTCCCCAAAACTTTCTAAATGTAGAACTTTTAATCCTAACTTATTACACCGATTCTTTGTATTAATTGTTGCCAGTTGGGTTTCCCGGGAAACAGACTGAATTGGAGATTACTGTGATGTGCTCTTGGGGAAAACATCTGTAATCACGTGAAGGAAGCAGGATTGGGAAGAAGGAGAAGTTGAGGTGTGATGCAGTCAGAATAGAGGCCTCAGCTGATCCCACAGGGGGCTAAATAGCTGGGAGGGTTCTGAAGAAATGTCTCCAGCTGAGGCAGGGAGCCTGCGCCTTTGAACGCCCCTTCTCCAGGGGAAACTCACATCCAGGACTGCCTTTGGGGAGGATTTTCCTGACACCATTTCCTTTCAGACACCTCTCCTTCCCCCAAGTCAGGATATAGTGCAATTGCAGCCAATTTTTGGCTTGCACGTAAATACTGAGCCAACCCACCTGTGAACTCAGCATGACCTTTTCTCACCTCTGGACTCTGGGTCTAAGGTAGTACTGGCTGTAGGCGTGAGCAGAGGGGGATGCGTAATTGCAATATTAGTAGATGTCATAGGAATCTGGATCATTGGCTCTTACAGTTACTTACGCCCTCCGGTCTTGCTATGACTGATCTCCTATGTACCACTTCTGTGTTACTGTAGCCAGTTCTCTGCTGCAGATGCCAAGGCCTTACTCCAGAACCTTAGGTGTCTAATTTTATTATTCTCCTGTGGGAGCTTGCCATACAATCCATACAACATCTCTTCTCATCACACATTCCTCTAGGGCCTGTTAGACTGTGTAGCACAGCCAGCAGGGCTAACTTGTACTACAGCCATAGAGTCCTTTACATGTGTGGATCTCATTACAAGCTGTCAATCTCCCATGTCACTCAGTAAATAGGTTGAAGTAGTATTTGCGAGTGTAAAATGTGTTGTCTCCAGAACCTCATGTGTGATAATCCTGGTATACCCCAGACCACTGAAATTCTAAACAAAACAAAAAAACAAAACAGAGCTTTACTGAAAATCTCCAACGTACTAGCTGCTATTGCTCAACTGGTCCAATTTTCATGATGCCATTGGCATAGTGGCCCAATGTTATGGCATGCTGAATGTCAACATCCAGATGGTCTAGGGCCTTTTTGGGTTATATTGTGACAGAGAGCAGGAGAGTTAATATAGCCTCGGGAAAAGACTATAAATTATACTGCTGTTCATCTTACATGAATGTGAATTGTTTCTGGTCTTCCTTGAGGGAGATGGAAAAGAAAGCATTTGCCAGACGAATGGCTACATATCATGTATCTGGAATCATGTTAATCTGCCCTAAGAAAATATTTCATATCTTGCACCTTAACTGCAATTGGGACTACTATTGAATTGAGCTTGAAAATATCTACTGTCATTCTTCAGGAACCAGCACTATTATAGGTACGACACAGGAGAATTAAATGAAAATGTGCTGAACACTTCCACTCTTCCAACCTTTAGGTTTCTAAGGGTGCTATAAATTTCTATCCTCTTTTCAACAATATATATTAAATTATTAATTTAATTAATTAATTACTGTGGTTGGTTGGCTTTCACTGAACTGTAAGTCACATACAATAAAGTCTTAAGTGTATAGTACAGTGAAATTTAACAGTTGTATACAACTATGTAACCTAACACAGTCAAGATATAAAACATTTTTACATCCAAAACTGTTTTCATATACCATTTTCACATTAATTTTACCTGCCTTCTAAACCCTGACCCCAGGCAGTCATTGATCCACTTTCTGCTTATATATTATACTTGGCTTTTCTAGAGTTTTATGTAAATTGAATCATTCAGTATGATTTTTTTTGTTTTTGGCTTCTTTCTCTTACCATAATATTTTGAGATTCATTCATATTGTTCATGGTATTACTTGTTTGCTCCTTTTAAGACTGAGTAGTATTCCAGTAAATGCATATATCGTAACTTGTTTATCCATTCTCCTATTAATGGATTCTTGAATTATTTGCCAGTTACGGCCGTTAAGAGTAAAGCTGCTATTAATGTTAATGTCAAGTTTGTTTTGTGTGTGCGTGTGAACATATATTTTCATTTATCTTGAGTAAATTTTTTTAGAAGTTGAATTGTTGGGTCACAGAGGAGATGTTTATCTTTTTAAGAAATTTTGCAAAGTGTTCCCCAAAAAGGTTATTCTAATTTTTCACTCCCACTGGCAATATATGAGGCTCTACGTCCTCATCAACATTTCGTACTGGCATAGTTTTTGACTTAAGCCACTCTAAGAGGTGTGAAATAGTACTTCATTGTGATTTTAATTGCATTTCCCTGATTAATGATTTTGAGCACCTTTTCATGTGATGTTGGCTATACCTAGACTTCTCTTATTAAGTGTCTCCTTAACCCTTTCACCCATTAAAATTTTTTTAATAGTTGGCTTGTAGCAGTTTTAAAAAGTATATTGCAGCCATAAGTCCTTTCTTAAGGATATTTTGTGAATATTTTCCCCAGTCTGTGGGTTGACTTTTCTTTTTTTTTTTAAGTTTTATTTATTTAAGTAGTCTCTACACCCAACGTGGGTCTCGAACTACAACCGCAATATCAAGAGTTGCAAACTCTTGTGACTGAGCCAGCCAGGTGCCCCACTTTTCATTTTTTTAATTGAAGTATACTTTACATATAATGTTATATTTGTTTCAGGCACAGCATAATGACTGAATAATTCTATACATTATTCAATGCTCACTACAATTGGTATAGTCATCATCTGACACCACACAATGTTATTACAATATTATTGACTATGTTTCCTATGCTGTACTTTTCATGTCCCTGACATATTTATTCTATAACTGGAAGTTAGTACCTTTTAATCCCCTTTCTCCTATTTCACCCACTCCCCGACCCACCTCCCCTCTGGTGAACCATTAGTTCTCCGTATTTAAGAGGCTGTTTGTTCTTTTGTTTGTCTGTTTGTTGGTTTGTTTTGGTTATTGCTTTTTTCAGGTGTCTTTGATGAGCAGAATTTATTCTTTTATGGTTAATACTTTTTGTGATTTAAGAAACATTTTCTTACCTCAAAGTCAGGCAGACATATACCTATATTTTCTACTAAAAGCTTTATGAATCTAGCCTTTATATTTAGGCTATGATCCATCTCAAATTAATTTTTGTGTTTGGTTGCACAGAGGCAGAGGCCCATATTTTCCACATGTTTATCCAGTTCCAGAATCATTTGTTAGGGAAAAAAAAAAAAACAACTTTTCTTTTCCCTCTGAATTGACCATATGTGTGTTGGTCTATTCTGGACTCTCTATTCTGTTCCACTGATCTATTCATCTATGCTTGGACCAGTACAACATTGTCTTAATTATTGTAGCTGTAAAATCATTAAATCGGTGTTAATTTTTTTCTTTGTCCTTCTTTTTCAACATTGCTATGGATATTCTAAGTGCTTTGCATTTTCATATAAGTTTTAGAATAAGCTTATAAATGTTTATGAAAGTCCTTACTGGAATTTTGACTGGAATTACATTGTATTCAGAGAGACAGGAAAAACAATATTGAGTCTTTTAATTCATGAATGAATTGTTTCTATTGAATCTATTGTTTGTCTATTTGCTATTATATTGATTTCCATTCTTTTTATTGTTTTCTTTCTTCCATTATTCTGATCTAATTTACTCTACGTAAAAAATCAGTTTTTAAGGTGGAAGCTTGGATAATTGATTTTATACTTTTTTGTTCTAATATAAGTATCTAGACCAATCCATTTTTTCTGGAAGCACTACTTTTGTTGTATCTCACACATTTTGATATGCTAATATATTATAATCTTTTAATGATCTTTCAGTACAAAATATTTTCCAGTATTTCTTATAATTTTTTCTTATTTGACTCATGGGTTATTTAGAAGTGTGTTAGTTAATTTACATGCATTAGGAATTTTCTAGATGCCTTATTTTTTAATTGATTTCTGATCTAAAGCCACCATGGTTAGAAAACATACTTTGTTATATGTTTATCATTTAAAAAATTTTTAAATGTGTTATTTATTTCTGAGAGAGAGAGAGAGAGAGAGAGAGAGGCAGCGTGAGCAGGAGAGGGTCAGAGAGAGGGAGACACAGAATCTGAAACAGGCTCCAGGCTCTGAGCTAGCTGTCAGCACAGAGCCCGACGTGGGGCTCGAACCCATGAACCGTGAGATCATGACCTGAGCCGAAGTCAGATGGTTAGCCGACTGAGCCGCCCAGGCGCCCCAATATATTTAGCATTTTAAATATTGACATTTGGATATTGATATTTTAAATACTTAATTTTTAATTTTTATTTTTTAAAGATTTTATTTTTAAGTAATCTCTACACACAATGAAGGGCTTGAACTCACAACCCTGAGATCAAGTGTTACAGGCTTTACCAACTGCCGACTGAGCTCCATAAGTACTTTAAATATTGGCATTTTAAATATTGGCAAATGGTCCTTATGCATTTGAAAGGAATGTGTTTTATAAAATTTTAATTGTGATTTTTTTCCTCAATGTTAATTAAGTGAAGTTGGTTGATCGTGTCATTTGAATATTCTATATCCTTAGTGATTTGGGAGAAGTTTAATTTTTCTACCAGTTACTGAGAGAAACCTGTTAAAATCTCCAAGTATAATTATGTATTTGTCTACTTTCCTCTTCTAATTTTACCATCTGCATTTTGTTTCCTTTATCCTCCACTGTTATCTTATTTTTGATGAAGTAATTTTTTAGGACCCTAGTTTATCTCCTCTACTGTATTTTTAGTTATATCTCCTCATTTGACTTTAGTGTTTTCTCGAGAGATTATGATATGTATTTTGTCACAAAATATCTTCAAATAATAGTCTATTATCTCATGAAAAGTATAATAACCTTAAAATACAATGCAAGTACTTTTATTCCTTTTCCTGACCTCTGTTCTTTTATTCTTATATATTTTACTTCTGTACACGCTATAAACTTTCAATTACTAATGTTATCATTTTTATTTTTCATAATCAATAATATTTTAAATAAAAATTTTTAAATGCATAATTATGTATTTTGGTGATTTTTCCCCTTTCCTCATATCCAGTATTTGATAGTATTTTTCTTCTTCAGCATGAAAATCTTTTAGTGTTTCTTGTACAGATTTTCTGGAGACAAAATCTTTCAGATGGCTAATGAGAATGTCTTTATTTCATCTTCATTTTTGAAGAATAGTTTTGCTGGATATGGGATTTTAGGTTGGCTTTTCCTTTTTCTTACAGTACCTTAAAATATTTTTCCATTCTCTTTTGGTCTTTTTCACCAGCTTTCTTACTGTTTCTGATGTGAAGTGATGCCAGTTTTCCTCAGTATATAATGTGTTTTTTTCTTCTGTCTGCTTTTTTACATCTTCTACCTTTGCTCTTCAGAAGTTTGACTAGGTTGTACGTGTGTATGTGTGCGTGTGTGTGTTTTGTGTTCCACTTGTGGTTCACTGAGACTTTTGTATCCATGGAGTGATTCATTTTTCTCATTTTGGGGAAAATTGCATTATCTCTTAATATTTCTTTTGTTCATTTTCTTACTTCCTTCCTTCTGGCATTCCACTTAATATGTGTACCAGGCTCTTGAATATTTGTCCTTGAAATTTAAGATGTTCTGTTTCATTTTTCATTCTTTTTTCTCTTGATATTTCAATTTGAATAATTTTTATTACTTGTCTTTAAGTTTATTTATTTTTCCTCTGCAGTGTCCAATGTGCTGTTAGGCCTATTGCTTGAATTCTTACTTTTGATGCCATATTTTTCTTTTGTAGTATTTTCTCTTAACTTTTGTTTATGATTTCCATCTCTCTTCTAATATTCTCCATCTGTTTTCACATATTGTCTATCTTTTCCAGTATCTCTTTTTAATATTTATCATAATTACTTTAAAATCATTATCTTTTAATTATGGGGTATTTTATAGCTTGAGATATAGAGATATCTAAATAGACATAGAGAGAATCTGCTTCTATTCATAGTTTTCCTCTCTTGGTCATGAATCAGATTTTCTTGCTTCTTCCTATGTCCTATATTGTTTGATTATATGGCCAGATATTACATGTAAGAGAATAGTAGAGATTGAAGTAGATAATATGGTGATCCTTCTTCTGGCATCAGTAGAAGACACTAAAACTATCTAATCTGGACTTTGAACTTAATCTGGACTTTGTTGTAATTTTAGTTAAATTCATTTCACCTCTGGTTTGAATTTTGTGGGTTTTGTTATTGTTGTTTTATTTTGTTTTGTGGGTTTTTTGGCAACACCAGAACTTTTCATTCATCAGTGCTTGGTATCTGAGCCGTGCCCAGATTCTGGAGTCTTTGCACTCCATAGCCTAGTCGCCAGATTTTAGTGTTCCTGAAGAGCACTTCAGGGGGTGTTTTTTGTTTGCTTCTGCCGCATTGTCACCAGTCCTCGGTATATAATCCATGTGCACTTGGTGAAAACTTGTAGGAAAATGTTAGACCAAGGTAGATGCAGACTTGCTCTTGGCTGGGGACCCTTTGGGATTCCAATCCAGATGTTCTGCTCCCACAGGCTTATTAAACGTTTGGTCGGGTTCCCCTTTCCATTGTCAAGGGTGTATTCCTCCTCTTCCCAGTGCTCTGCCAGAAGTAGAAGCATCTCAACACTTTGTTTTTTAGTTTACTTTGATTTGTGGCCTAAGCCCTTTCATCAGTTAAATAAAGTCATGATTTAGGTTTGTTTGTTTGTTTTTTAGCTTTAGCTTGTTGGCAGTAGTATTGGAGCAATAGTTTCATTACTGTATATATTCTAACTGGAAGTGAACTTCTCTTGTTTATTCACTACCTCAGATAGGGTAAGGCAAGATTCAGAAGCTTCCATTTGGTTTCCTTCACTGCAACGTCTCTTATCCCACATGTCAAGGAATTATTGTGTTAATTCTGCCAGTCACTAAGCATGTTCATTCATGGCCCAGATAATGACCATTGGATGACTCCATGAATTAACTGGATCCAGTGAGTCTACCCAGGATCAAATCTAGGCCAGAAAACCATTTATTATTTAGTTCCTATATGCTTTCACTTTAACAATTAGGCTCTAATGGCATGTCTAGTCCCAGGGTATCAATTTCAACTTAGACCATTTGTCCAAGAGTCCTAAAATAAAACAAAAACAACAAATCAAACTGTGCATTTCCCCTCCCCAGGTTACTGTTTACCCAAGTATCTAGGCTTCTGAGCCTTTGGGGGAGAATTAGAAGAATTACTATCATATTTACTTACCAGAAAGGCTCTTCCTCACAGCACTTCTCTCTAGGCTACATTATTCTCTAACTCTTTAAAGTGACAATAAAATGGAAAATTGAAGGACACCAAGAGACAAAACATGCTAAAGACCTTTTCAATCCACTCATGCCCTGCCAAACAGAAAACTGAACAATATGGAAATATTTCATCATTGCTTCCAGTCCTTTGCCTGGAGGTAGGATTCTTCAGTTATTCAAGAATTCTGGGCCATGAGTTCTCATTACCCTCTCCCTGTTGGGAATGGACCATGAGCAGAGAGGTTCTTGAAACTTCCAAGTGAGTTCTCTTCTATATTGAAGTGCTATCTCCCAAAGCAGGTATTATGACGCCTTTTTAAAAATTTTCTTTGGGGTACCAAATTCCAGCAAATGCTTTAGGTAACTTGGAATCTACTCATTACTCATTTTCTCTTGATAATTTCTACTGAACAGGACAGTAGAGGGTAAGTTTCACCCTATTCTCCAGAAGACTGGGTTTGCATAATTTCTAAACAAAAAGGGACTTATAATAGGAAATTTGCAAATGTTTTATGTTCTTTTCCTTTGTTGCATTATGTAGGCTGTCCTCTGGGAAAGAAGCCCACAAATGTTAAAGCCATGGACCCTAGTCTAGTTCCAATCTATTAATTCCATCTCCTTCCCATGGGTGGAATGGCAGTTATATATTGCTTATTAACAAATATTCAATGAGCAGGTATAATCACCCATGCATTGTTCCAAGTAGTGGAGATACTTTTGTTAAAACAGACAAAAGCTTTTATGGAACTTACGTTCTAGTGAGGGGAGGCAGTCAGTAAATAATATGTGAGATGGTATTAAGTGCTATGGAGAAAAATAAAACAAGAACAGGGGAGAGAGCTTCTGGATTGGAGCTGGTAGTGGTTATAATTTTAAATAAGGTAGTTAGAAAAGACCTTACTAAAAAGGTGACATTAAAGATTCTCTGTGGGAGGCTGTCAAGGAGTCTGAAGGCCCAATGAAGGGAATTTTTCCAGGCATCTGCCACTTCACCTAAGTTAGCAGCAAATTGAGACCCAAATCCAGGTATTAGTATCCTTTGTTTCCTCCTTTTTCCATTCTGGGACGCTGTTGTAAGGCCCTATGAGGGATTCACTGAAGCAGTATATCAAGTGATGTGGTGTAACTGTGAACTGTTGGCAAACAGGAGTGGCAAACAAATTAGCTAAACAAGTCCTCATTGATTACCTACTGTTCAGAGAAGATCACAGGTTCCCTAGGGATCTCAGAAAAATATACACTGGATTTCCTGCCTTTAGTAAGCTGACAACATGGGGTAGGGGTGGGGGTAAAGAACAAACAGATCAAGCAGGTGTTTTGATGATACAGTCTGAACAGTGCAGACACAGAACTACAGCCAGGGGTGCTCTTAGAGCAGTGTCTTTTGCCAAAATCCAAATGACGTTTTTCACAGGCTTGCTGTGAAGAAAGCCGATTCTGTTCACTCACCTTCTTCTCAGCCTTGCTCACACACATGGATTATCATACTGTCAACAGCATAATCTAATAAGAAGGACGGCAATATATTGTCTTTTGTTAGCTGGCTGAAACCCAAGGACTGTGGTTGTTGAATACAGAAGGGCAGACAGATGGAAGTTTCACGCTGTCCTGTAATTGCAAAGTAGCCTTACCTTTGAGAGTCCTTTTCAGAACAGCATCTATTACCTGTGGCTAAGTTGGGATGGTACATTTTAAAATAGTATGGAGTAGACCTACTGGTGAAATTTAATTGTTACCAATTAGATCTAGCAGACGGAGGATTTATATCAAGCACCATGACTTACCTAATTAGACTGCAGAACTGAAGTTGTCATTATATTCAGGAAAGCAAGTACTTGTTTTAGATGCCGGTTTTTACACCACATGAAAAATAGTGGCTAGAAAGTAAGCATATGTTGCCTCCGCGTGCTGTGTACCATGGTGCCAGGAGTAACAAAAAGGCAATTCAAAGAAAGGAGTCCCAGTAAAAAGAAGAAAAATTCAGAAACTCTAAGATATATCTACTTTGCAGCAAACCAGGGTGTGTATTTGATCAAACGATTATATTCAGGAAATATCAGTCAAACCAGTGATTGCCCTTATATTTTCATTAAAACTTATAATACCATGAGACGAGTCTGGTATTTGTCTTTGGTATCGTGATGAGGACTCACTCAGTTTTAGTTGTTTCTTTTTTTAACTTGTTTGACTTTACCTTCCTCAGTTTTAAAGAAAAAAAATATTTTAAACAGTTCAAGTTTTATGGCACATTTAAAAATTTACCCCTTGGGGCGCCTGGGTGGCTTAGTCGGTTAAGCGTCCGACTTTCGCTTAGGTCATGATCTCAGAGCCTGGAGCCTGTTTCAAAGTCTGTGACTCCCTCTCTCTCTGACCCTCCCCTGCTCACGCTCTCTCTCTCTCTCTCTCTCAATAAATAAAACATTAAAAAAATTTAAAAAAAATTTACCCCTTCATCCTGTTATCTGTTTAATAGTAATTATCCAGGGGCGCCTGGATTGCTCAGTTGGCTAAACATCCGACTTGGGCTCAGGTCATGATCTCCTGGTTCGTGGGTTTGAGCCCTGCATCAGGCTCTGTGCTGACAGCTAGCTCAGAGCCTGGAGCCTGTTTCAGATTCTGTGTCTCCCTCTCTCTCTGACCCTCCCCTACTCATGCTGCCTCTCTCTCTCTCTCAGAAATAAATAAAAAAAAATTAAAAAAATAGTAATTATCCAAAGAAAACAAGTGATGACTATATTTTAGGATACATAAAGCATTGCTTGGAAGGTGATAAGAACTTAATATTTGGAGTTTTAAGCTTAACTCCATCCTGAATTTTGTGTTTATTTTTTCAGTTAACATAAAATGGGCCCCATGGATCCTACTTCTAATATAAACAACATACACACACATATACATATACATAATTTCCCTCATATTACACATTTCTTAATTGAGAGACATTTGTTGTCTACTAGGTTTTCCTATTATTGAAAACCTACCTATTAAGGACCTACCTTTTGGAGCTTGAATAAATTTACTACTTAACATTTAAAAGTCTTAAGTACCTAGATCTGTCCGTTAAAATTAGGTACAGCATTATTGGAGTTTTTTTTGGAAACTCTATTACAATTAGTAATAAAACTAAACAATTTAGTTTCAAGATCATCTTCAACAGGTCACAGCAAAAGCAGCTTCTAACTGCATGCAGATCGGAATCCCCTGGGAAAAGGCCTTGCCTGTGCTTCATGGAATCAGGCACCATCCAAAGATTTAGTTTATTCTAATTTTCTATAGGCTTAGAATTTGTAGGTAATTGGAGAGGTCAGTTCATCACTCCTCAGGTTGTCTTAATGAACCACAGTGAACTGGAATAAAAGGTTCTTTTGGCCTCTCCCCTTGAGTCATTCTCTCTACTGAGGGAGTAGCAGGAGGTGACCTGGTTACCAAGCCAGGGGCAGGTTAGATGTAGAATTGGGCTATGTTGTATTTCACAGGTTGTAAACAACAAGTTCAAATGTGGCATGTCACCAGTCAATAATGTGTTATGACTTGGAAAAACTATTCCTATATTGGTGGTGGTATATTATCTGTGAATCGCAAAATTATTGCCAAAGGTGATTGGTGATTGCTTAGCAACTTTTCTCTTGCCTCTCCCCTTCCCCACCTAAATACGTAGAATGGGAATGTGTAGTGAACATAAGATAGGGCATATAGTATCACTTCAAAGAAAGAAACTTTATTAAGGCTCTGAAAATAAGTGTTGGGTTTCAAGTAACCTAAGGAACCAAGAACCCAGCCGAGGGCTTTAAAGAAATGGTGCCATAGTTGCCAGGAGCAAATCCAGGCAGGCCCAGAAAAGTCTGGATATGAAGGACATCCAGGAGAGGGAGATATTGACAGCCTGGGGAGTTTCAGTTCTGCTGGCAGTGACTTAGTTAATGCTGTCATTTGTATTTTTTGTAAAGGGTCTGTAAAGTCTGGCACAGTAATTATTTCACAGTGCTAATTAATTTGGGAGCCTGTGGCCCACACTTATGTGGTGATGTAGAAGGTTGCTGATACACTAAGCCACTGGAGAAGTGTGATCACCGGCAGCGTGAGTGAAGGAAGAGGTGATGCTCGGCCGAGGGAGAGACTTGCACACAGTTTTCCTCACTACTTCTCTTGTACAATGTTATTTTACCAGCATCGTCGCATGGTTTAGCTCAAGATGTGGGCCTTTGGAAACTGTCTTTACTCTTACTATTTTTATAAGATGCAGTGGGGGAATTGCTCAGATGGAAGAGTAAGAGGGGACAGGCTTCACCATATGGTGAATTTCCTTCCTATACTCACAGCTTCCAGGCAGCACCTTAGTTAAGGTTATGAGTGCCTATGTTGTGGGGGGGGAAGAGAGGAGTAAAAAGACCATAGAAGTATACAGAAAAAGTTAGGGACCTAGGATAAAGAAGGAAGAGTGTGTCTAAGGTAATACTTGCTAACAGTTACTACGCACGTTATCTGGCAGGATCTGGAAGGTAGAAGAATGAAATACAAAGTGAAAAGGGGCTGGCGAATGGGTGGGAAGTATGCACTGAGGTGCTGGGTGAATCACAACTTTGGTTCACAGAAGTCGTATACTCTATCTGATGTACGTCTTTTCTCTGCTGTGCCTGGCAGGGGATGAGACACACCTGGAATGAACTTCAGGGAGCTCGCTGCTCTCCGTTTCTGTTTCTCTGAAGAGCTCCAGTGATTCCTAGGTTCCTCTTTAACTAACAGTGATTAGTGTCTCAGAAAGCCCTGCTTCTCAGGACCATTCAGAGCAAACGTAACCTCTTGTCTACAATAGGATTTCAGTCTTTGTTTCCTGTTTGTTTTATGGTGAATTCTTCCCAGTTTCTTCCGTTTTCCTCTGAATGTGAAATGGCATGGGGTCATTGATCGTCCGGCTAATTTCTTCTGAGTAGTCTTTAGTTTGGGGAATGTGATACCTGAATTGACCCTAGGTGTGGTCTGACCAGCTTGGAGAGCTAGACAATCTCTGCTTTCCTTTTGGACTTCATTGACAAAGACTGCTATCTCATTAGCCTCTGGGCAGTCTCTTTAGAGTTGACTGAAATGAGCTTATGGTCAATGGAAACCTAAAAGTCCTTTTTAATATATATTTCTCATCCTGTATTTAAACTTATATTTGGGTTGCCTGGGCAGCTCAGTCAGTTAAGTGTCCAGCTTCAGTTCAGGTCATGATCTTGTCGTTCATGAGTTTAAGCCCTGCTTTGGGCTCTGTGCTGACAGCTCAGAGCCTGGAGCCTGCTTCCGGTTCTGTGTCTCCCTCTCTCTCTGCCCCTCCCCCACTCATTCTCTGTCTCTCTCAAAAATAAAGAAATATTAAAAAAAATAAGTTTATTTTTAAACAGAGGATATTACATATTTCTGTGACATATTTCATCATTTAGGTTTATCCTATTGTTTAATCTTCTTGGATATTGGTTCTGTCACACAAAAGTAACTTTCTCCAAGGTCTGTTCCCTTCAAGGTTTGGTTACCATGACATCAGTGTTTCATCTAAATGATTAAAACACATGATGAAAAGGCAGGTCAGAACCTTCTGGCCTGACCCTAGGAGCTTTCATCAGAAGCAATTTTTGTTCTCTTCAGAAAGCTAAAGCATTCTACAAGTCAGGAGAAGCCCCTATTCTTAATTTCAGCTAAAAAATATCCCACAAGGTGTCTGGGAAAGGCCCTTTATGACTTGTACGTCTTCCCCATGCACCTGTATATGGGTCTGCATCTGGGCTGAATCACTGAGTCATGTGTGGGTTTGTGGATCTTGAGTGAGAGCTTGTTTTCACAGTGCACATCTCTCCCTCACCTCTCCCTTGTGAGGACACCAGTCAGATTGGATTAAGGGCCCACTCTACTCCAGTATGACCTCATTTTAACTAACTACTTTTGCAGTGACTCTATTTCCAAGTAAGTTCACATCCTGAGGTCCTAGAGAACAGGGGTTCAACATACGGATTTTGGGAGATACAATTCAAGCCATAACATGTGGTGAACTTGTGATGTGCTGCTCTGACCTCTTTCAGCTGCCAAAAATACTGCTGGAAGACAGCCTACAGCTGTTATACCTTTTTGGCACTGTCTTCAGCTGAAGAAAACTACCTCTCCCAAGACCTGGCTTCCTTCTAGAGCAGCCTAGAAAACCTGAGCAATTGGTAGGTATAGTTTCCCAGCACCTTTGCCTCAACTTGAATATCGCTGAAGGGCCATCCCAGCTGCAGAGCTGCCTGTAGGGTCAGATGGAGGCCTTCATGGGGGCTGCAGCCCAGCCCACCTTCTCCCTTTGCTCCGTCTTGCTTCTGACACTTCCCTTCTACAGGGAGTGATCCTAAGAGTACTTCCTAGACACCGTCTGCAGACCAGTCACTGTTCCCGAGCCGGCTTCCAATCTATGCCACAAGGTAGCATTTATCAAAGACTCCTAACATTTCAAAGACTCTTGCTCTTGAGTCACTATCTGAGCCTATGTATCAAGCTGGCCTAAGCCACAGATAATTTTTTCCATCACCTTTCAAATTGCTGAAGGTGTAAGTCTCTTATCTTGCTTTCTGGGTCATCCCTGATGTTGTGTGATGATCCCTGGGTCATCATCAGGAAGACTGATGGAGAGTTCAGTGGTAAGGAATAAAAATGCCAGTTTGTTACAAATTGATTAGCTGCCTCAGTTTTTTGAATGTCAATTTACAATTAATTTAAATTTAAAGTTTAATTTAAAATTGTAGTGAAGGCTGATTTCCAACCCAGATGAAAAACTGGTTGAAATTATATTCAAAGAACAGTAACCATAATATAAATAATAATAACAATAGTAACTACTTTATTTGGAAGAAGAATGATACATTATTTCAAGTGGCTCCTGTATGTATTTAAAATGTATTCTAAAATGAATATAACAATGTATAGAATATTATAGAAACATGGCTTGTTGTTGGCTCATACTTTTAAGATCCTTCTGCTGAAATCACATCTGTGCTGGCGATGCCAAGATTATGCTAAAGTGTGTGTGTGTGTGTAGTGTTTCAAATAGCATCTTCACATCCAATTTCCTGAATTGTCATTTGAACAGTTTGTAGTGAAAGACGTAAACCATCACTTGAAAAGAATGTTTTATATAAATGTGTTTCTAAGAAACTTGAATTTATTTGAAAAATTTTGTTGGGGCTCAATTTACTAATGAAAAACATTATTTCATGTAAGTAGCTTTCTCAAGAATTGAAACTTCTCCATTAAGTGCTAAGGATTTCATATGGTACCAGGTTTTTAAAGGCTTTTAAAAGAACACCTAAAAGCACCAATAAACAGCTTATTCTGCCTGTGTGTTCAGAATTAGAATAAAGCTTTTGACAATATCATCAATGCACTGACATTATTATTAAAGGTCCTTAACCTTATTATAGAACAGTCCAACAATACTTGTTTGTTCATCCCAGACTCATGTAGGTAAGATAGTTTGGTTTCAAGGTTTTTAGGCACTGTTTTCTTTTCTTCTTCTTCTTTTTTTTTAAGCAAAAGTGATGTTGGCAAAGACAAAGAGTGACAAAAGCGGATGGTACCTGTGGAGACAAGTTCTCATGTTCTTGTTAATAGTGGTAAGAGTCTCTAGACATGGGAGAGTTTTTTCACACACTTATTTTTTTAAGCAAAGTACTTGCATAAAATTGCTTTTCTCCTTCTGAAATTCACTTACCCTTTGAGAGGCTGTAAAATAACCTGTTATATGAACTTATAATGGATATCTCACTGGCGTCTCACATTGCCTCGAGTGAGGAACATAGGGGTATAATCTGGGCATTGCTAGGTTTAACGTGCTTTCACATCCCCCTGTGGAACTGGGACTCATAGATCTTGCATATTTGAGAATGTAATATTCTAATTACATTTAGAATATTAGAATGTAATATTCTAACTCTCCACTTTATTTTTTAGTTTCTTAAAAAAAGTATTTAGAAACGCATAAAGACAAAAGTGGTATAGCTGTGCCATCCAAATACCTCCA
This sequence comes from Crocuta crocuta, assembly GCF_008692635.1. NCBI lineage: Eukaryota > Metazoa > Chordata > Mammalia > Carnivora > Hyaenidae > Crocuta > Crocuta crocuta. Next base: position 2,154,845 of record NW_027531893.1, read on the forward strand.
GTCGAACTTTTTAATTAAAAAAACGAAGTATTACATTCACACGATTAGGAAGTTACAGTAGAACTAAACTCTTGATGTATTGGTATACATTATATACTATACATGCATATAATAATATTACCAATTATTATTACCTGTGATTCACAGGGATTCATTTTATTATGCTTCAAAATGTTACATTGCATAGTTCCATGACATAGTTTTGTATACATCCAATGTTACATGAAGAACAATATTTGACTCTTCCTCAAATAAATCAACAACAAAAATACATTGAAATAAAAAGTAAAAATTTCTTCCATTCTGAGGCACTCTCCTTAAAGGAAACTACTATATTGCCAATTTCTAGTGTATCTTTCTTGAAAATGTTCTACACATATAAAAATACATATTTTAAATATTACTTTTATTTATAAATTTATAGCAGAAAAGTTCTCAGTTTTTCACCATTGAGTATGATGTTAGCTATGGATTTTTCACGTAAGACTTTTATTATGTTAAGATGTGTTCCCTCTAAACCTGTTTTGTTGACAGTTTTTGTCATGAATGGATGTTGTACTCTGTCAAGTGCATTTTCTGCATCTATTGAAATGATCACGTGGTTTTTATCCTATTGTTGATGTGATATGTCAGGTTGGTTGATTTGCAAATATTGAATCAACTTTGCATCCCAGGAATAAATCCCACTTGATCGTGGTGAATGATTTTTTTAAATATATTCTTGGATTTGGTTTGCTAATATTTTGTTGAGGATTTTTGCATCTATGTCCATCAGAGATAATGGCCTGTAGTCCTTTTTTGTGTTGTGCCTCTATCTGATTTTGGAATAGTGGTATAGAATGAATTTGGAAGGTACCTTCTTTTTCTATTTTTTGGAAAAGTTTGAGAAGAATAGGTACTAATTCTTCTTCAAATGTTTGGTAAATTCACCTGTTCACCTGGTCCTGACTTCTTTTTATTGGGAATTTTTTATTACTGATTCAGTTTCGCTGATGATAATCAGTCTGTTCAAGTTTTCTATTTCTTTCTGCTTTAGTTTTGGTAGGTTATGTTTCTAGGAATGTATCCATTTCATCTAGGTTGTCCAGTTTGTTGACATTATCATTTTTCATAATATTCTGTTAAAATTTTTTGCATCTTTGGGGCGCCTGGGTGGCTTAGTCGGTTGAGCGTCCGACTTTCGCTTAGGTCATGATCTTGCGGTTCGTGGGTTCGAGCCCCACGTCGGGCTCTGTGCTGGCTGCCAGCTCAGAGCCTGGAGCCTGTTTCAGTCTGTGTCTCCCTCTCTCTCTGACCCTCCCCTGCTCACACTGTCTCTCTCTCTCTCTCTCCTAGAAATAAATAAAACATTAAAAAAAATTTGTATTTCTCTGGTGTTGGTTTTTATTGCTCTTCTTCCATTTCTGATTTTGTTTGAGTCCTTCCTCCCTCCCCTACCCACCTCTCTTTTTATGAGTCTGTCTAGAGGTTTATCAATTTTGTTGATCATTTCAAACTATTGGTTTCGTTGATCTGTCCTGTTGATTTTTTAGTTTCTATTTTGTTTATTTCTGCTTCAATCTTATTATTTCCCTTTTCCACTGAGTTTGGGTTTTGTTTGTTCTTCTTTTTCTAGCTCATGTAGGTATAAGGTTAAGTTGTTTATTTGAGATTTTTGTTGCTTTTTGAGGTAGGCCTGGATTGCTATAAATTTCCTTCTTACAACCACTTTTGCTGCATCCCAAAGATTTTGAACTATTGTGTTTTCATTTTCATTTGTTTTCCTGGAATTTATTTTTATTTCTTAGTTGGCCGATTCATTATTTATATCATGCTATTTAACCTCTATGTATTTGTGTTCTGTCCAAATTTTCTCTTATGGTTGATTTCCAGTTTCATAGCATGGTCAGAATAGATGTGTGGTATGACTTACATCCCCTCTCCAGAGCAGCCAGAAGTGTCCAACCTATTTCACAATTTATCTCATTGTTGCGGTAGCAACTAAGTGCCACAAATATTTGATCTCTCACTATTTGATCCCCACTTGAAATGAATGTGTATTCTGCTGTTTTAGGATGAAATGTTTGGAATATGTCCAAATATATCCATCTCATCTAGAGTGTCATTCAAAGCCACTGTTTCTGGTATGCCTGCCTGGCTCAGTTAGTAGAGCATGTGACTCTTGATCTCGGTCATGAGTTTAAGCCCCATGCTGGGCGTAGAGATTACTAAAAAAAAAAAAAAAAGGCTCAGAGCCCCTGTTTCCTTGTTGACTTTCTGTTTGAATGATCTGTCCATTAACATAAGTGGAGTGTTAAAGTCCCCATACTATTGTGGTATTACTATCAATCAGGTCTTATATATTTGTTATTAACTCTTTTTATTTTAAGTTTACTTATTTATTTTGAGAGAGAGGAAGAGTGCATGCAGGAGGGAGGCAGGAGAGAGAGGGAGAGAGAAGATCCTAAGCGGGCTCCACACTGTCAGCACAGAGCCTGAAATGGGGCTTGAACTCATGAACTGTGAGATCATGACCTGAGCCAAACCAAGAGTCAGATGCTTAGCTGAATGAGCCACCCAGGTGCTCCTGTTACTGTTTTATGTATTTGGGTTCTTCTATGTTGGGTGCATAAATATTTACAATTGTTATATCTTCTTGTGGATTTGCCCCCTTGATGGTTACATAGTATCCTTCTTTGTCTCTTGTTACAGTCTTTCTTTTAAATCTATCTTGTCTGTTATAAGTATTGCTACCATGGCTCTTTTTTCACATTCATTTGGGTGATAAATATTTCTTCATCCTCTCACTTTTTTTTTTTTGAGTTCAAAAAAGTTTTTATTTTTATTTATTTATTTATTTATTTATTTTTTACAAATAGTTTATTGTNGTTCGTTTATATTTATTGAGGGCTACTTTATTTCCCAGTTGTGATCTATCTTGGAGAATGTGCCATGTGCACTTGAGAAGAAAGTGAATTCCCTGGCCTCAGGATGTAAAGTTCTAAATGTATCTGTCAGATCCATCTGGTCCAATGTCTTTCAAGTCCATTATTTCTTTAGTGATTTTCTGTCTGGTTGACCTATCCATTGCTGTAACCGTAGTATTAAAGTCCCTTGCTGTTAGCACATTCTTATCTGTAAGCTTGTTTCTGTTTGTGGTTAATTGTTTTAAATATTTAGGTGCTCCCATATTCGGTACATAGACATTTATGATTGTTAGTTCTTCCTGATGGATGGACCCTGTAATTATTACGTAATGCCCTTCTTCATCTCTTGTTATTGTCTTTAATTTAATGTCCAGTTTGTCTGATATAAGTATAGCTACTCTGGCTTTTTTTTTTTTTTTTTTTTAGTCATTCACTTATTTATTATTATTTTGACATTTATTTATTTATTTATTTTGCAAATATTTTATTGTCAAATTGGTTTCCATATAACACCCAATGCTCATCCCCACAAGTGCCCTCCTCCATTCCCATCTACCCCTCCCCCCCACATCCATCAGTCCTCAGTTTGTTTCTCAGCATTCAAAGTCTCTCATGGTTTGCCTCTCTCCCTTTCCGCCACCATTTCGCCCCTTCTTCTCCCCCATGGTCCTCAGTTAAGTTCCTCCTAATCCGCCTATACGTGCAAACATATGATATTTGTCCTTCTCTGCCTGACTTGTTTCGCTAAGCGTAACACCCTCAAGGTCCATCTGGCTTTCTTTTGATTTCCCGTAGCATGATATATATTTCTCCATCCCCTTACTTTTAATCTGAAGTTATCTTCCAGTCTAAAATGAGTTTCTTGTAGACAGCATATAGATGGATTTTTTTTTTTTATCCATTCTGCTACCCTATGTTTTTTGATTGGAGCATTCAGCCCGTTTACATTCAGTGTCATTATTGAAATATGTGGGTTTAGAGTCTTTGTATCCTTTGTAGGGTTCATGTTTGTGGTGGTGTCTCTGGTATCTTTGTTCCTTGCAATATTTGCTTCAGAGCGTCACCCTCAGGATTTCTTGTAGGCCTGGCTTATTGGTGACAATTTTCTTTCAATTTCTGTTTATTTGGAAAGATTTTTATCTCTCCTTCTATTTTGAATGACAGGCTTGCTGGATAGAGGATTCTTGGCTGCATAATTTTTCTATTCATCACATTGAAGATCTCCTGCCATTCCTTTCTGGCCTGCCAAGTTTCAGTAGATAGGTCTGTCACCACTCTGATAGGTTTCCCTTTGTATGTTAGGGCCCTTTTCTCCCTAGCTGCTTTCAAAATTCTCTCTTTGTCCTTATATTTTGCCATTTTGACTATGATATGTCGTGCAGAAGATCGATTCAAGTTACGTCTGAGGGGAGTCCTCTGAGCCTCTTGTATTTCCACATTTACTTCCTTCCCCAGGTCGGGGAAGTTCTCTGCTATAATTTGTTCCAGGGCACTTTCAGCACTCTTTCCCTCTCTCTTCCTCTTCTGGGATTCCTATGATACGGATATTGTTGCATTTGACCATATCGCTGAGCTCTCAAACTCTTCTTTCATGTTCCTGGATCAGTTTGTCTCTTTTTTTGTCAGCTTCTTGTGTTTCTATAATGGTGTTTTACAAATCACTTATTCTCCTTTCTGCCTCTTCAATCTGTGCATTGGAGGCCTCTAATTTATTATGTATCTCATTTATCGCATTTTTAATTCTTCATGACTATTTTTATTTTCCATTTTGTCTGTAGCCATAGTTTCTTTGATGTCCCCTATGCTTTTTTCAAGCCCAGCTATTAATTTTATGATTATTATTCTAAAATCTTGTTCAGTTATGCTGCTTATATCTGTTTTGAGCAGTTCTTTAGCTGTCAATTTTTTTTGGAATTTCTTTGGAGGAGAGCTCTTTCATTTCGTCATTTTAGTTAGCTTTCTGGCTCTTGTTAGTTTTAAAGACTTGTTATGCTCTGTGCACCAGTGAGAGCTCCTGTCTCCCAGAAGACTCTGACTGCCCAGGGCCTATCCTTTCAGAGAGTGTTTTTTGAATGGTATCTCTTGGTCTCTCTTGTTGAGACCTTGGTTATTTTATTTTCCTAATTGTAGTGATATTTGGGACTCTTCACCTTGTGTACTTTGGCTTGTTTCTTGAGGTAGCCCTGCAGAAGAAAACAGACAGACAAACACACAGGGAGCAGGAGCACACAAACGCATAGACAAATCCAACTAACGTGCAAACCGAGAGGGGAAACGAAAAAATTAAGAGAAAAGACAGAGGAGGGAGGGTGAATAATAGAGAATAAAAAATACATAAAAGGGTCAAAAAGAAGAAAAGGAAAGGAAAAAAGAAGAAAACCGATGGACAAAGAACAGTTTAAAGCATATAACCGGATTTCCCAGCTACAGTTAAATAGCCGTGTGTAAGCAGTGCTGGTTGAAGAGCATAGAGAAAGAGAGAGAAGACAGAGTGGGGAAGAGGCAAAATTGGAAATGGAATGAACAGGCAGAAGGGATAAGAAGCTTTTTTCAAAGAGCTAAAGGGTGGAATATGGTTGGATAGGTGAGAGAAGGATGCTGGAATTATCCAGAGAAACTATATAGTCTAATTACTCCTGAGAGAAAGAAATGAAAAGGTCATTAGGTGTAGAATTTACATCTACAGAATGGACTAGATGTGATTACTTAAGCAAGCCAGTGACCAGAGTTAATCAGGTCAGTGTTCCAGGAAAAAGAGAAAAAGAAAAAAAAAGGGGGGGAGGGGAGGAGGGCAGCTCTCAGGCAGGGATGGGCGTGGCGGGATCCACTGCCTCAGGCGGGAGCTCTGCCTCGGCGGTTGTGGGGGGGGGGAGGGAAGGGGGCTCAGTCCCTTCTTGAAACAAGCGCTGCACCTCGCTTTTTTGGGCGTGTAAACTCCCCGTGCCGGGTGGGTCACGCTCTTTAACCCAGGCCAGGCTGGTTTCCAAGTCCCAGTCTGCGCAGGACTGAAATTGCGGTAGACAGAACCTCGCAGGCGATCCCCTCAGGGCAATTCCAAGCGTCTTGCCTAGCCCTGGGGCTGGAGCCAGAAGCCACTGCTCCCTTTCCTCCATGTCCGGGTGGCGAGCATGGGCAGCGGTTTGCCTGCAGGGCGTGCGGAGCCCGCTGGAGAGAGGGAAACCAGGTCCCTCTGTGTCTCGTCACCCGAAACAAGAACTCGCAGGCAAATCTCCCAGTTTTAAGCCCTTCGCCTTCCCTCTAGAGTTCCAGCCGGGCAGGAGCTCGGAGGTACGCGCGGTTCCTCCGGGGACCCAGCCGAGCCGGGAGTACAAAGGAACAAAGGAGCAGTGCCCGCGCAGCCCCTCCGGGACGAGTTGGCGCGCGGGGACCCGGCGCCCAGGGATTTGGCGCGCACGGTCCTTCTGTGCCCCGAGCGGAGGTTTTTCTGTTTCCCAGCGACAAGGACCGTATCTTGAGTAGTTTCGGACTCTCTCTTTCCCCTCTCACTCCCCGCAGAGGGGGATCGCCCCCGTCCCTCCAGTCTCCGATCCCGGCCCGATTTTATCTTCCCCCGTTCGCACTCACGTTGTTAGAAGGCTTTCTCAGTGGATTCTGCGTCCTTTTTCTGCCAGTCTCTTGGGTTCTGTAAGGTTTCCTATGGCTTCAGATCTTTTCCGTGTGAGATATGGGGCGAGTGCAATGCACGGAGCTCCCTGCTTCTCCGCATTCTTGCCCCTCCTCTCCCACACAGCATCACTTCTCCATCCTCTCACTTTTAATCTGCATGTGTGTTTAGGTTTGAGGTGAGTCTCTTGTAGGTAGCATATAGATGGGTCTTGTTTTTTTAATCCATTCCATCACCTTTTGTCTTTTGATTGGAGCATTTAGTCCATTTACATTCCAAGTTTTTAGTAATTAGTGATATATATGTTTTTATTGTGATTTTGTTTGTGTTTTTTGATGTTTATTTATTTTGAGAGAGAAAATGAATGTGCAAGAGGGGGAGGGGCAGAGAAAGAGAGGGAGAGAGAGAATCCCAAGCAGGCCTTGCACTGTCAAAAGCAGAGTCTGATGCGGGGCTCAAACTCAGGAACCGTGAGATCATGACCTGAGCCAAAATCAAGAATCAGATGCTTAACTGACTGAGCCACCCAGGCGCTACGATTTTGTATTTGTCTTTGTGGATCTTCTTTTTTGTTTTTTCTTTTGCTCCCTTCTCTTACCGTAGGTTGGCTTTCTTTAGTGATATACTAGGATTCCTTTCTATATTTTTTGCGTATTTATTACTGGTTTTTGATTTGTGGTTATCATTAGGTTTGTATGCTACATCTTCTGTATATAGCAGTCTATATCAACTTGATGGTCACTTTAGTTTGAACCTATTTACTCCTCTCTTCCCCATGTTTTAGGTGTATGGTGTCATATTTTACATTTTTAAAAAATTTTGACTGATTTTTAACAGATATATTTATTTTTGCTGCTTCTGTGCTTCCTACTTTCCTTATCTTTGCTTACGGCCTTCCTTTTACACTACTTTAGCATTTTTTGTAGGGCTGGCTTAGCGGTCATTAACTTTTTCAACTTTAGTTTGGAAAATCCTTTATCTCTCCTTCTATTCTGAATGATAGTCTTGCTAGATAATGTATTCTTGGCTGCAGATTTTTTTCCTTTCAACGCTTTGAATGTATCATGCCACTCTCTTCTGTCCTGCAAAGTTTCTGTTGAGAAGTCTTTTGATAGCCTTATGGGATTTCCTTTTTTCTCTTGCAGCTTTAAATATTCTTTATCATTACTTTTAGGAATTTTAATTACTATGTGTCTTATTGGGTGTCAGTGTAGACCTCATTGGGTTGATTTTGTTGAGGGACCTCTGTGTGCCTCCTGGATCTGAATTTCTGTTTCCTTCCCTAGATTTGGGAAATTTTCAGTTACTTTCTTCAAAAAATTTTCTGCCCCCTTTCTGTCTTCTTCTGGGATCCGTATAATAGGATTTTTTATTATGCTTGATGGAGTCACATTTTGCATATATGTGACTGGGTTTTTTTTCACCTGCTCAGCTTGATTACTTTCCATAACTCTGTCCACCAGGTCACTAATTAGTTTTTCTATATCTTCTAGCCTGCTCTTTATTACATCTAGTGTACTTTTTATTTAAATTATTGTGTTCTTCATCTCTCATAGGTTCTTTTTAATCTCTTTGTTAAGAATCTCACTGATGTCCACTGTTTTCTCAAGTCCAGTATCTTTATGATCATTACTTTAAATTCTCTATCAGGCATATTACTCATCTCTGTTTCACAGGGTTCTTGTGATTTTTGTCCTGTTCTTTCTTTAGGGATATATTCTTCTGTCTCCTAATTTTGTTTAACTCTCTGTGTCTATTTCTATGTGTTAGAAAAGCCAGCTATGTCTCTTATTCTTGAAACTAGTGGGGAGAATGCACACTTTTAACAAGGTGGCCCCAGCTCCTCTTCCATAGGGGATGTGCAGCTACTCAGGCCTCCTTGCTAAATGGTTGTGGGTAGGGCTTGCAGTTTTAAGAAGATGCATGCATCCTCCTTGGGAGTTAACTGGCCACCTGCGCTGCTGGACTGAGACCCTGCAAAGCTCAGAGTATGGAGACATAGTGTTGACAAGGTTTGCACCTGTCTTTTGAGGGATGGGGACACATAGCACTGAGACTGAGGCAGGCCCAGCAAGAGGGGGCAGGGCGCAGTGTAAGCACGTTAGGTAGTAAATACTGGTGCAGTCTTGGTTTCCAGTAGGTGGCTGTGTTTATGCTGGGAGGCTGTGTAGGGAAATGGCATCTGCCAGCTTTTTTGTTCCTGGAGAAATCCTCAAGGAACTCGGAGATTAGTAAATAACTGTCCCTCCTATATGCCCAGGTGTATGTCAGATTTATGCTTCAGTGCTCTATCTCCACAGGCTGTTTATTGCACTATCTCTTTCAGGGTGAGGAGTCAGTTTTCTAGCCCTCTCCCTGCTCTCCTAGAGTTGTGCCTATTGCAGACTTTGAGTCTGGAGTTCACTCTTGTCCAGCAAGAAAGCGGACACAGAATTGAATACGAGAGAGGCTAATGTCCAGAAGAAAACACAGAGCCCAGAGTAAGGGTCCTTGCTCCGTATTTATTAGGATCAGAAAGCTTACAAACATGATGGATGTGCAGAAAGAGACAATGAAACAGTGATCATTAACTCAGATGTATGAGAGAAAGGGAGCTTTGAAGATATGCAGTGTTTGGGGTTTGGGTCAGTACAAAGCAAAATCCCAGTGCTGAGCAGATGGCTGTTTATGGCAGGTACCAGGGGCCATGTCTCTTTATCTTAACTTGCCTAGGGGATGAGACAGCTAGAGCATGCTACTTCAGGGTCAACAAGGCACTTTTTTCTTTACTAATTAGCTCCAGGCAATTTCACCCTGCTGAGGTGGTCTTTCACCCTTTTTACCTATTTACCTATTCTCTGATGCTTTCCTCCTATGGAAGTGCCATCCAGCGATGCTTTTGTTCTACCCTGGGGGCACTTTCACCCTGTGGCCGCTTTCTGCTCGAAGCCTTGTTAACCCATTGATGCAAGCTCAGGGAATTCCTAAACTTATTCCCCACATGTGCCCACTGATTTTTTTAAAGCTCCAGGCTTTACATCCTGCTGGTTGTAAGAGCTAATGAAATTTGGCCTCTCTGGTTTTCAAAGCTAAATGTTATGGAGATCTGTCTTCTCTGTGCAGCCTTTCCAATATGATAGTCTGTTCCTCTCCCTTCTCCACACCCTTGGCTCCCTCCCTGTGTCTTTACCCTCCTACTCTCTACATTTAGTTGCAGAGTTTGTTCTGCCAGTCATCAGATCATTTTTCTGGGTTATTTGTACTAATGTGAGTGTTATCCAGTTGCATCCATGGGAGGAGGTGAGCTTGGGGTCTTCCTACTCTGAGGTCTCAATACCATAATGTTTTATTACTATAGTGTTGTAATATAGTTTGAAATGAGGAAATGTGTTGGCTCCAGCTTTATTGTTTTTTCTCAAGATTGCTTTGGCCATTTGGAGTGTTGTGGTTCCGCATAAATTTTAGGATTATTTTTTCTATATCTGTGAAAATTGTCATTGGAATTTTGATAGACTGCATTGAATCTGAAGATTGGTTTGGGTAATATGAGCATTTTAACAATAGCAGTCCATGAACCTGGAATATCATTCCATTTATTTTTGTCTTCAGTTTCTTTCATCTGTGTCATAGTTTTGAATGTTTAGGTTTTTCACCCCCTTGTTTACATTTATTCCTGCTTTATTGTTGTTGATGTTTTGTAAATGGGATTGCTTTCTTAATTTCACTTTTGAATAGTTCATTGTCAAACCAGATTATATTTTAATTCCTGCTTTATTTTATTTACTTTTGTGTAACCATTTTTTGTATATTCTCATTTTTAAACTTCTGAATCACATTGTCTTAAATGTGATTTAAGCAATACATAATTTTAAAAATTATCAAATATGAATTTTTCCTTTTAGCAGATGAATTTACACTATATTTATTGATAAAACAAATATATTGGATTTTATTTATTTACTTATTTTGTTATTTTATGTTAAGTTGTTAATGCATTCTCTACCTTCCTTTTTTTGTTCCATGGATTTTTTGGGATGTATTTATGTTTTTCTTTGAATAATTTGGACAGCTATTATCTATTTTTAAAACTCTACTTACATTTGTAACTTTATATTATATTTGATCTTCTATCTTTATTTTAAAAATTCATTTCATTTTATTTATTTACTTTATTTTATTTTAGAGAGAGTCTACAAGTTGGGAAGAAGGGTAGAGAGAAAGAGAGAATCTTAAGCTCAGCTCAGCATGCTCAGAGAATTCATGCTGAGCATGGAGCCTCACATGGGGCTCAATCCCACAATCCTGGAATCATTACCTGAACTTCAATCAAGAGTCAGACACTCAACCTACTGAGCCACCCAGGCCCATTGATCTTCTACCTTTAAATTTAACAACTTTGGGGTGCCTGGGTGTCTTAGTCAATTGAGCATTGACTCTTGATTTTGGCTCAGGTCATGATTCCAAGGTTGTGGGACTGAGTCCTATGTCAGACTTCATGCTGAGTGTGGAACCTGCTCAAGATTCTCTTTCTGTCTCCCTCTGCCCCTCTCCCCCACTTGCACACTCTCTCTAAAATAAAATAAACAATAAATAAATTTAACAACTTCAGAAAAACTATACCTTGCAGAAGGAAATTAAAAAATCAGCAATTGAGTGAAATAAGTCGGGCAGAGAAACACAGATACCATATGTTTTCACTTATATGTGGATCAAGAGAAACTTAACAGAGGACTATGAGGGAGGAGAAGGGGGAAAAAATAGTTGGGGGAGGGAGGCAAACCATGAGAGACTCTTGAATACTGAGAACAAACTGAGGGCTGATGGGGGTGGGGAGAGGAAAGGGGGGTGATGGGCATGGAGGAGGGCACTTGTTGGGATGAGCACTGGGTGTTATATGGAAACCAACTTGACAATAAACTATGAAAGAAAAAAAATCAGCAATTTACTCTTTCCTTAGTTATTTCCTTATCCTCGACCTTCCAAATGTCATTAGTTACATTCTTATTTTGAGTCAGTTTCAATAGTTTGGTAGTGCTTAAAAATATTTTTATATTGTTAAATCTTGATTTATCAAAATAAGAATATTTTTATTTACTAAGAAAGATGCTAAAATTGTAAAATTTATTTTTATTCCCATTTCCTTTCCAAATTTTTACTTGTTATTTTAGAAGTGCCAAAATTTAAAGGCTTTATTTTCTGCAATCTTGTTTTCATAGTTGTTTGTTTTAGTCCTATATTTGAGTAGATTTAGTATTCATAACAAAATATTTAACCCCAGAAGTTATTTAGAATTGTGGTCTTAAATTTTCCTTGTGGTTATGACTTTTTGTTGTTGTTATTGATTTCCAATATATTTTGGGTTGTGGCTGGATAATACCAATTGAGTTAAGTTTCTTGAGCTTACTTTATGGCTTTTGGTCAATTTTTCGTTTCTTGTGAGCTGGACAAGAATATATATTCTGTATTTAAAAAAATTATTTTTACACTTATTTATTTTTGAGAGACAGAGTACAAGTGGAGGAGAGGCTGGAGAGAAGCAGACACAGAATCCAAAGTAGGCTCCAGGCTCTGAGCAATGTTCAGCACAGAGTCTGATACAAGGCTTGAACCCACGAACTGTGAGATCATGACCTGAGCTGAAGTCGGACACTTAACTGACTGAGCCACCAGGCGCCCCTGTTTTCTGTATTATTTTAGATCGAGGATTCCATGTACATCTAGCTTATTGCTCAAATTTTTTTTTTGTCTGCTAGCCTTTTAATGATAAATAGTGAGAGCTATATTGATATAGCCTCCCCTGCTAAGGTGATTTGTCCATTCCTCATTGTGCTTTTAATTATCTTTTTTCTTGCTTATTTTGAAGATATTTCACTGGGTGTATATAAAGTTAAAATCTTTAAGCTGCCTTGACTAATGGAACTTTTCATCTTTATATAGTGATCTTTAAAAAAAATCATATATTTTGTTTGATATTAAGATACCTATCCCAACTGTCTTTTGCTAATTTCTTTTCCTGGCATAGTACTGAAATTTTTACTGATATCTACTATTTTGTGCTTTATATTTGTCTGATTTACTTTCTTTCCTTCTTCCCTTTCTGTTTATTTTGTTTTTGTGTTTGTTTTTGCTCATTATATACTTTTTTTCTTTATTAGTTGGGAAATTATATACCCTATTTTATTCTATTGGTTGTTTTTCTTGAATTTTTGCCATTTATAGTAACAACATCCAAAATTTATTCCTAACCCTTATCCCAGACAAGAATCTTAGCACATCTTAATTCTAATCAACATTTTTGTAGCTTTTTCTATAATTACTTTTTTTTTTTTTTTAACCTTCATTCCTTTTTGCTTTCAAATCTTTTCTGGACTTGTTTTGCTTCTTTCTGCAGCACATCTTTAAGAAGTTCCTTAGTAGATCTCGATCACTAGGTGCTCAGTTTTCTTTATCTTCCCTCAAAGGTGACACTCGACCCAGACAGATAATCTAAGAACATTTTTATTTTTAAAAGATAGTTTTCATGGTTCCAAAATTCTAGGTTTTTTTTCTCAATGAACTCAATATATTATTTTACTGCTTTCTAGCAACTATAGATGTTCACATAGTAGCGGTTGATTTATCCATCAGTCTTTGTTTTCCAGCTGTTTTAAATTTTTTTTATTGTTTTTATTTATTTCTAGGAGAGAGAGAGAGACAGCGTGAGCAGGAGAGGGTCAGAGACAGAGGGAGTCACAGACTGAAACAGGCTCCAGGCTCTGAGCTGGCAGTCAGCACAGAGCCCGACGCGGGGCTCAAACCCACGGACCACGAGATCATGACCTAAGCCAAAGTCGGACGCTTAACCGACTAAGCCACCCAGGCGCCCCTGTTTTCCAGCTGTTTTAAAATGTAACATTTTGGGGTGCTTGGGTGGCTCAATTGGTTATGCTTCTGGCTTCGGCTCAGGTCGTGATCTCACAGTTAGCGAGTTCAGGTCCCATGTCGGGGTCTGCTGACAGCTCAGAGCCTGGAGTCTGCTTCATATTCCGTCTACCTCTTTTTCTGCCCCTCCCCAGCTTGTATTCTCTGTCTCTCAAAAATAAATTTTAAAAAATATTTAAAATGTTAAGTCTTACTTGGAAAACCTTTGCTTCAACCATCTCCAATTTTGTTACAATATTTCTTGGTGTGAATTTTTATATATTCTGTTTTGGTTTTGATATCTTTAAAATGTGGATTTGGTATCTTTCATCAGTTCTGGAAAATTGTTAAGTCATTACGGCTTCATGTTTTTCCTTTTCTCCACCTTCCCTCTTGTCTTTTATTAGTTTCCAATTATACTATCTTATTTGAACATTTTATCTCTTAAATTTCTTTCATATTTTTCACATTCCTGTCTCTCTGTGTTGCATTATGTTAATTTTTAAGCTCTGTTTTTTGGTTCTTCAATATGCTTTCAACTGTGTATAGCATGCTGTTAACATATTCATTAAGGTGTTAGTAATCATAGCAGTCACAGTAAATGTAAGTTAGTTCTCAGGTTATATGTTGAATTTTCTAGTGTTCATTATATTTTTAAGATAGAATAAAATTTAAAAAGGCAGTTCTTGGCAAGTGATTTTAGTGTGTCATGATTCAAGGGTTATGATTAAGCCGATTCTGTGCACCTAATTTCTAATAAAAATTATAAAAGTTTTCAAATCATCTCGGATGTTTTATTTTTTGAGTTATTTTGTTTTATTTTAATTATTTTTTACTATAGTTGATATACAATGTTATATTAGTTTTGGGTGTACAACATAGTGATTTGACCATTCTGTATATTATCCAGTGCTCATCATGGTATGTGTAATTACCATCTGTCACAATACAAAGTTATTACACTGTTAGTAAGTATATTCCTATGCTGTACTTTTCATCCTCATGATTCATTTATATTGTAACTGGAAGTTTGTACATCTTAGTCCCCTTCACCTGTTTGGCCCATCTGCCCACTCCTTCCCCTCTGGAAGTTGGAAGTTTTAAATTATTGTTTTTCTCATTAAAAAAATTATATTTTGTATTTTAACATATTTCCCACCTAGTAATTTTATATTGTATATCCTAAGGTCAGTATCTGAAGAGTTTTGTTTTCTGAATCTGTTGTTTGTTTTCAATGCAATTTTTAAAAATGTTTTGTTTCTGAGAGAGAGAAAGAGAGAGAGAGTGCAAGCAGGGAAGGGTCAGAGAGAGAGGGAGACACAGAATCTGAAACAGGCTCCAGATTCTGAGCTAGCTGTCAGCACAGGGGGCTCAAACCCATGAACCATGAGATCATGACCTGAGCTGAAGTTGGATGCTTAACCAACTAAGCCACCCAGGCACCACTGTTTTTACAGTGCAATTTGTTATTCATGTGTCTTGTAACTAAAAAGGAAAAGATAGATAAGTTGGACCACATTAAAAACAAGAACTTTAATTCATCAAAAAGCCATTAGAAATTAAAAGTAAAGATTTAGAGAGAAAGAAAATTTTTGTACCCATATACCTGATCAAAGACATATCTAGAGTAAAAAAAAAAAAGCACCTACAGATCAGTAAGAAGATGACAGACCATTAGATAATTGGGCAAAGAACTTGAATAAGTACTTCACAAAGAGGGTTTCCAAATGGTGAATAAGCCTATAATAAAGTGTTCAACCTCATTACTGTGCCAGGAAATTAAAATTTAAATTGAATAATTAAGTATTGGTACACAGCTGACACAATGGCTAAAATAAAAAAGACTGACAATCCCAAATATTTGTGAACATGTGGAATTCATATATGCTGCTGCTGGGAGTGTAAATTAATATAACTAACCTCTTTGGGAAACAGTTTGGCAATATCTACTGAAGATACACACATGTATACACAATGACCCAGCACTTCCACTCCCAATGACATGCAAGCATATGTTCACTAAAAAGCATGTACAGAGAATCTTCATAGTAGCATTGTCCAATAATAATTCCAAGAATCCATCAACACTAGATTGGAGGGACAAATTGTGATACAGTCGTACAATAAAGCAATGAAAGTGAGGTACTGTGACACCACAGCAACACATATACATCTCAAGAAATAATGTTGAAAGGTAAGAAGTCAGACACAAGAGTACATGCTATATACTCCATTTATAGAAATTTTAAAAATGGACAAAACTGATCTATGGTGTTAGAAGTCAGAATACTGATTACCTTTGAGATGGGGGTCCTGACTGGGAGAAAGAACAAAGGAGTGGGCTTTTGAAATACTGGGAATGTTCTATTTCCTCAATTTGGTTACTTGGGTGTGTTTATATTTTAAATGTTTACTGAGTAATTCATTTCTTGCTTATATACTTTACTGTGTGTATTTGTGCTTCAGTAAGAAGCTTACTTGAAAAAACAACCTATACATTCTTGAAAACAGTAGGATATTAACATATTTAATGTTTGTTTTCAATTTTTTTAATGGTTCAAATTGGCCTTTGTGGGATATTTTAGATACAACAGCTATTGTTTACTAGAAAGTATACTAAATATTTTGCATTCATTAAATCTTCACAATAATCCTATAAATTAGAAATTAGGTCCATTTTATATATGAAGAATTAAACTCAGAGAAACTAAGTTTTTTGGCCAAGGTCATACAACTCATAGTATATGCTATCGTTCCCTGACAATATTTAAAGCCACAGGTTTTTAGAACAAAAGCAGTTTTTAAATTGGAGTCTTGGGCCTGGAGACACAGATCAGTCATTTAACCTAGTGTCTTCACTTACTAGCTATAATATAAATTACACTTGACAAGCAGAGCAGTGCTGGATTGTGTGTGTGTGTGTGTGTGTGTGTGTGTGTGTGTGTGTTTAATTTCCTGAGCTTTGAGCTCCTGTGGACAGAAGGAAAAATCATAAAAAAAAAAATACTGTTAGTACTACATATTTTATCTGAACATGTTCGCCTCAACTGCTTTACAAATAAAATCCCTGGAAAGTTAATATTAATCTCTCTGTATCTGTTGTTGACTAAAGAATTCCATCCAGTCCGTGGGCTTCTGAAGTGGTGATAAATACTTGCTCCTGTTTGTCTTTTGACGCTTTATATAAGGAGGCAAACTGCAGAACACTCCAAAGGGATTCTCTTTCCATTATGAAACATATTGTCTGACATTAGATTAAATAGCTTGAAAATACTATAGCCATCGATGCACTGTTGTTGTTACAGTATCTTAGAATCAATGAAAGAAATTAATAAACAGAAAACACAGTCTTAAGAGAGATCTTCTCCTGGTTTTCTAGTTAAGAAAAAAGAAATTAGCACTCTCAACAGGGGGCAAAGCAGAAGATTGTGTGGGATTCTTTTGAAAAAGAAGAACTTCACTTCCAATGTTAATTTAATTTGCATGCACTTCTAGGGAAGTCATTTATCACCTTTCTGTGCATATACCTTGGATAATATTTATGCTTCTAGATAAGCTTTTAATAAAATATACTACCATTTCTGAAATACCAATTCAGAATTGGTTAATAAAGGAAACAATGAAAGGAAAGTTTCGATAATTTAGTATAATCCCTTCGCATATTATTTTAGGGACTGTTTCATCACGTCATGATCAAAGACTCAGAACAAGGAGCTCTGGTTGTATTTATTCTCTTCTAGTGCTGTTTATGCTGCCCTGAGCTTCTCTTTGATTCACAAAAGGCCAGCTGTCCTCAGTATGTTGATTCCACTTTCAGTAGTTATGAATTTGGGGAGCTCAGATAATTTAAAAAGGAAACTAAAGCTGGTTTGCCTTGCAGCATCTAAGCAATATTACTGATATCAGTCTGAACGAAAGTGTAAGTATTCTTACCCTATTCCTGAATGTGTGTGCTGGGCAAATAGTCATAGCAGAAAATAAAAACCAGTTCGCCATTTTACCTTTGACTGTTTCATCCCTACCTGGGATTTGCTGTTGGGATTCCCTTTCTTATTATCTTCAGGCCTGTGTGAGCTCTGGTTCCTGGTTGCTTTCTGCTTAAAGGACATAGCTTCCAGTCGTTACTAGGTGTCTATCTTAGTGTTTTGGTGTTCTCACTTGTGTAAATTGAGCCCTCTCTCTTTGCTGTGATATCCTGAGTAATAGATCAGACTGTCAAAATGAACTTGTAGTTTATAGGAAAGAGGTAAAGGCCAAATATTTGAAGACCAGAGGGATTTTAACCACTAAAATCCGTAGTTAAACATTTAGTGAAGTGTTCTGCTCATGTAATCTGTGTTGAATCATATGTTCATTTCTTTTACTCAAATGACAAGAATTTGAGGGGCGCCTGGTTGGCTCAGTCGGTTGAGTGTCTGACTTCAACTCAGGTCATGATCTCGTATTTTTGGGTTTGGGCCCTGCATGTGGCTCCGTGCTGACAGCTCAGAGCCTGGAGCCTTCAGATTCTGTGTGTGTGTGTATGTCTTCACCTCTCCTGCTCACGCTCTGTCTCGCTCTGTCTCTCTCTGTCACACACAAAAATAAACATTAAAAAATTATAAAAAAAGAAAAAAGAGGGACTCAGACTGCCTTGGCTCAAGTCCCCATGCCTCTACTCACTAGCAGCGAGATTTTGGAAAAGTTACGTAACAACTCTTGAATCCTCAGTGTTATTGTCTATAAATTAAGAATAACATCTGATTTTTAGGGGTGATGTAAAGATGAGAAGCAATCCTACAATATTTATGTTATTATGTGATTATATATAAAGTTACATAATATGAAGTTATATATATTTACATATAAAATCATATATAATTATACATTTATAACTACATCTAATAATTGGTATATAAATAAATAAGCATTGTATAGGTTTTATTATTTTGCATTTACTATATTATATATTTATCCTTATGTATATATTTATGTTATATATTATATTATATATTTTATATATAATTATAAAATTATATTATATATTATAAATTTATAATCCAAATTTTTATATGAGTAGGTATAACTGTAGTAATTATATTCATTATACTTATAGTGCCTGGCATGTTTTAAATACCCAATAAATATTAAACTTTTTAAAGTTGGACACTCTTTTAGGTCTTTTTAGCACCTCCTTACCCCTCTTCATCTGGGAGAGCATAAGCTTTGGGCACAGAATTTGGACATAGCCTATCAGAATGTCCCAAACTACAGATCTAGGTCATTATAAATAGTTTAAGTTGAGCAAGTGACTTGACTGGGTCAGTTACTTTAAATCTTTTCAATCTTCCTTAGCCAAGATAGTTGCTTAATACAACAACTATAGTTGTTTATGTTTAAATAAAAATGTAAATAGTAGTGAATAAATAGTAAATAATAAGGAACTAATTTATCACATTTTATGAGTTAAAGGGGTAAGAATGAGAAAATGAGTTGAGTATTAAGTAAACATCAGTAAACTTTAGTTTTAATGGAACTAATGAGTATATGAGCCTATATATTTCCTTTTGTTTTATTTTTTAAGTTGGTTTGAGTAAAGTTCCATCACTCACGATAAGAAGACTCCTGACCAGTCTAAAGAAGTAATAGAAGTAGTCCATGTGCAGAGATGCTGTTCATCGGGCTTTAGGAGCAGTCCCCAGGACAGCTTAACCGTAAGTGCTGTGCAAATCAAATTGAAGCCAGATTTGGATCTTTAATAAAACTATAACATGCTGGTCAGTTTGGGCAAGCCAGATTTTCTTTGAGGTTTTAAGAATTTTCACAGATAGATTTGGCAATTTATTTCAAATGCCTGGATGCTGGGATAATCAATATTAGAAGTTAGAGTCCTCAGCTTCTTCATTTTATTTAAAAACAAAAACCAGCTTCTTCCTGACTACTTGCTGCATAAGTTCTCAGGCCAAATGTCCTTTTTCATAGATCATAGAATTAATCGTTTTAGTTAGAATCCCTGATATTCCTGACAATAGCCTATACAATTCTGCCTCCCAATTAACTAGAATGTATTGTTTGACAGTTACTTACATTTAAATTTCACTCATTTATTTTGCATGACCCATCTGAAGATTTAAATGAAAATATAAATACACACAAATTTGAATTTAAAAAAAATTCATAGTAAAATAGTTTGGAATGATGAACTGATTGATGTATATGAAGAATTTTAAGCCTGAATTTTCCTTATGTTTGCTTTCATCCAATGGTGATCATTTTTACCCAAACAATTTTCAGTACTTGATTGTGAAAACAATCTGATGTTCCAATGATAATGAGATTGTCAGTGACATTTAATTGTGTCTTTATCTTTTATCTAGTTGTCTGTCACAATCATTTCATTAGTCATTCCAATATCTGGTCCATTCATATTTTATCTCCAGGACAGAAAATTGCCTGTATTAGAAAACACTGTAAGTAACTGTGGGCTCTGGGCTCTCTGCTGCCATTTGAGTAAATAATACTTTTTAAATAAAAAGATTGTGGAATTTAAAGGTCACATCATAAAGACTCACTTTAGTCTTTAATATGACCAGCCATCAGAGCTGGAGTTAGCAGTGAGATTTGGATAGGAAAGATTCACAATTCTGATTTTCATCTGTGCACCTTGGCAACACTGCCTGAGGACAGTGTGAACAAAATTCCAAGACCAAATAGCCAATAGCATAATATACTTTCCGCATGCTGAGAAATAGAGAGTGAAGAAAATTAAAGCTTCAGTGGTCTCCTATAAGGATTTCATAAATGATTTTCCAGTAAAAAAAATTAGTTTGAAAATAGCTCTTGTAACATTTTTTATACTTGTACCAGACTTAGGACTCTAACAAAAATCCAATATTATGAAGGTATTGACACACAATGTATTTAAATACAAATGACTGTAATTTTAATTGTAACTGCTATTTATTGAATACTTACTATTTGCCACCAACTGGGCTTAGTGCTCTATAGATATTAGTTCATTTAATTCCCACGACAGCTCCAGTGTGGAGGTCCATTTTATAGATAAGAAACTGAGGCATTCGGAGATTGTGGAGCCAGGCCTCCAGCACGATTTTGTTGGCTTCAGAACCTAGCTTTTCTTGACAATGCTGTTCCATGGAAATATTAAGTTTATTTGCTTATCTACTCTCCAGATACTCATATATTTATCATTTCCCACGGCTAGACACACTTTATTAAAATTGTTTGGTTCCCACATATTTATATATTTTTTAAACTTGTTACTTTAACATAATTACAGCATATTAGGGTTCTCTAGAGAGACCCAGGAGGAAGATATAGATAGATAGATATAGATATATCATAATGGAGGCTAAGATATCCCATGAACTGCTGTCTGCAAGCTAGAAACCCAGGAAAGCCAGTGGTAATAATTCATGAACTGGACAAGCAGTGGTGGAAGTCCTGATCCAAGGGAAGGAGGGTACTGATGTTCCAGTTCAAGCAGTCAGACAGAGAGAGTGGATTCCCCTTTTTGCTGCTTTTCTGTTCTTATTCCGTCCCTCCACGGATTGGAGGATGTCCACTCACATCACATAAGGAGGACAGTTAACTGAACCCACTACTTCAAATGCTTATCTCATCAAGAAACACCCTTAGAGACACACCCAGAAATAATGTTGAATCTGAGCACCCCGTGTCCCAGTCCAGGTGACACATAAATTTAATGATTATGTACAGATACACAGAAAGTTGCCACAAATGCACACAAAGCTCATAGGGAGATACCAGGAGCTCTTCACTCAGCCGCCACCAATGGTCGCATCCTGCATAGCTACAGTACACTGTCAAAACCAGGGAGGTGACATAGGCACCTTCCACGTAGTTTATTCTAATTTCATCAGTTTTACAGACACTCTTTGCTCACCATGGTTTATTATAGGCTTGTGATCCCTTCTATCACATGGAATGTCTTAATTTTATTTGGTCAAATATTTCAGTCTTTTTTTCCCCCAATTGCTCTGACTTTCATGATTTGCTTATTACAAATACTTTCCCCATCACCAAATTATGAAAATATCTTTTATTAAATATATTTTCTTTTGACACTTCATTTCTTTTAGAATTTACTTTTATGTGTCTTGTANCCTATTGGTTAGAATGCCACTTTTACCATATAGATTTGTATGTTTTTGTACTCTCCGTTGTGTTCTATTTTTCTTTTACTTTACCAATACTGTATAATTTAGATGTAGTTTTTTAAAAAATGTTTATTTATTTATTTTGAGAGTAAGAGAGAGCATGAGTAAGGGGGAGAGAGGGCAGAGAGAAAGAGAGAATCCTAAGCAGGATCTGCGCCATTAGCTCAGACCCTGGATCATGATCTGAGCTGAAACCAAGAGTTAGATGCTCAACTGACTTAGCCACCCAGGAGTCCCTAGATATAATTTTCAAAAGCGTATAAATATTGTACTTTTTAACAAGGAAATAAAACTGATGTAAGGCTATGGAGAATGAATGACTTTTCCTTTCTCTGAGGCCATCATGGTCCTGTGCAGAGCCCCAACTCAAATGCTTCTGGAAGCCAGGAAGGTAGCATAGATGTATAAGGAGGTCAGCACTAAGTCAGTAAAGATTGGTCTATACCATAAACATATGATTATATATCTCTCTTAAAAGCATCCCATTTCAACTTTTTAATACAATTTTTTGTCCAAACACTTCTGTGGCATTTAAATGTCTACTTCTAGTCTAGTGGAAATAATTTGATATTAGAATTAAAAACTTCTCCAAGCTTCCCATTTCTTAACTAGGAGACTTTAAGCAAATTACTTAGCTTCTCAGAAGCTCAATCTCCTTATTCGGAAAAGGAAATAGTACTTATGCATATGGTTGGACTAATTATTACATGAAGTAATATACATCAAAACACTATGAATAGTGCCTTGTACGTGTTCTTTGCTACATAGATGTTGGTGGAATTTAAGCAGTAACTTATTTAGAGAAAGAAACATATCTTTTGATCTAGAGAAAGTCCCCTTTTAACCCATTAAATCCAGGTAGCTAGGAAATTTGCAAATAAAGATTTATGAGCTTTCATGTATAGTACTGTTTTGGGTACTATCTGGGGAATACAAATAATGATCACATACAGTCCTTACTTTTGATATGTTTGTAGCCTGGTGAAGACACAGACATTGTAGAGTTTAGAATATATTTTTTTTATTCCTTTCTTCCTGTCCAGCACCTTTACTCTCTATTTCAGAATTTGACCATCTTACTCTCAGTTTCTGTACTGGATTTTCTCCAAGGGTAGGCATCTATATCATAGGACTGGCCTTTTGGAGATGACCACTTCCCAACGACCATGATTGCTTCAAGTCTGAGCAAGGGACCCACGTCAGCTCAATAACTGAAACTCTTGGGACTTTTGCTTGAGCTGTTGGGAAAGAAACTCTTTCTACAAATTGTTATCCTAGGAAAATTTGAGTCTGAAGCTTTCCATGGGCCATCATAAGCCAAAACCAAACCTCACCAAAAAAGCCAAAACAACAACAGTAGCAACAGAAACATGCCCAATAAGGAAGTCAGCATAGAATTTTGCTGAGTTGAGACACAGCAGAAGGAGGGACCAAGGCTGATGCCATTGTTAGGGCACCTGAACTCTGTTCTGTATGTTCATCCCTTGAACTTCCTAGTTACCTTTTGGGTTTGAAAACAGTGTGAGATGTCTTTCTGTTATTTTCAACTAACAGTTCTAAGCAATGTAGAACTATAATACACATATAAAAAACATGCATGGAAGCTTACAAAGCAACATAAATAACCAGTCCTTGAGAAATCTGAAGGTCCATTTCTCTTCCTAGGCATAACTATTCCATGTGTGGTTCATACAAGCTGGGGAGCAGTTTTGAGAGTAGATGATAGGTATTAGTACAATTAAAAAATACCCTTTAAATGTACCCCAGTGTTCATAGCAGCACTCTCAACAATAGCCAAAACATGGAAAGAACCTAAGTGTCCATCAACTGATGAATGGATCAAGAAGATGTGGTATATTTATATAGTGGAATACTACATGGCAATGAGAAAGAATGAAATCTGGCCATGTGTAGCAACATGGATGGACCTTGAGGGTGTTATGCTGAGTGAAATAAGTCAGGCAGAGGAGGATAAAATACAATTTTGGATTGAATGTGTAAACTACCATCAGAGGAGAGAGGAAGGATAAGCCAAGAACATGTTGAAGGTTTATTCCCTTTAAGAAAAGGCTGCTTTGACAGGGAAATCAAAAGATGACTTCCCAGACCACAGCAAGACTGAGGAAACCTATCCAGGTCACAAAACATTGGAGTGAACTTTTAGAGCAGATTGTTCAATAAAATAGGTGGTTATGGGGCACCTGAGTGGCTCAGTTGCTTAAGCACCCCACTCTTGGTTTCAGCTCAGATCATGATCTCATGGTTTCGTAGGTTCAAGCTCCAGACTGGGCTCTGTGCCGACAGTGCGGAGCCTGCTTGGGATTCTCTGTCTCCTTTCTCTCTTTCTCTGCCCCTCCCCCACTCACACTGCTTCTATCTTTCTCAAAATAAATAAATTAAAAAATTCTTTAAAAAAAGAAAAGAAAATCATGGTTATCATAAGCTTTACATATTGTCCAACCTGTATTCACAAAGCTTGACCATATTTGCATTACCTTATGTGTCTTTGTACCATGAGTTAGGTTTATTGTGACCGATGTAGTTGAACAGTTTTCCTCTGGATTAATCTAATTTCTAGTTTAAACATTCATTAGTGTTCTAGAATTTACTTAGAGTCAGCACTTTTGAATTTAATGTTCATTTATACACATAATTTGTTTTTTCAGTTATGACCATGAAGTGATACTATTGGTTTTTAGCACTGACTTGGGGATCAGGATGTGATTTTACCTGAATGTAGTGTTTAGTTCTTGCTTAACTCCTGTCATTTAAATACTAAATGCTGTGTACCCGTCTCAGTTGCAATTGGAAATTGATTTTAAAAGGTAAAATTTGGTGCCATCCAGTGGCAAAGTTGAAAATTGCAGCATAAATTCATTTGTGGGGAAAGAATTGCAAATTGAAATGGTAACTGATTCCCACAATCACAGAGACATTCATAATTACAAAAGAGAGATAGTATAAATTTGGATTTACATTTAACTACAATATAAGATAATATAATATAGAAATTAAAACATGGAATTAAGAGATTGGAGACAGATGTTTTGGAGTTGTTTCATTTGTGAGTTAGGAATATGTTACCTACTTGAGGGCTGACAGCTGGAAAATTTATATTTTAAGATACAAATTATGATTACATATCATACTTCAGCACTGACTGAATTAGATTATAAAAGAAGATTTTTATATTACGCTTTGTTAGATAACATCTTTACATCTACATGTTTGAAAAAGAATTTTTTAATGTTTTGTTCAACATACAAGAGCGCTGAAAAAGTCTGAACTTTGAAAGTCATTCGCAGGCAAAACATGAGGCACATCACCGTAGGTGCCAAAATTAAAAGTGAAAACCTCCATTGTGTAGGAGACTCTCTGCCTGCTCATAGATGCATTTTGTTCAAGTATCAGGAAGATTTTGGTCATCCAGGTTGAATAACAACCATATGCATTAAAAACCCTTTTTTGAATAAGAGACATTGTTGGAGGCTGAGCCGGCTCTGGCAGGTCCTGGGGTCCCTGAAGGATGGACGGTGTCGGTGGGAGACAGAGTGAGAGAGCCCCGAGATTCTTTCTGATCACCAGGCAGGCATCTCTGTCCTGTCGGTTTTTGTATCTTAATTTAAAGGTTCAACAACAAGATGAAGTCATAGAAAGGAATTTCTTACAATGGAAGGCCTTTGGTGATATCAATTGCAGAATTATTCCGACCAAGGAAATAACAGAATGTTCTTAGTAAAAAACAGGATAACATATAGGTCAAATTGTATATAGATAAGTTAAGAGTATTTTGTCTGGCTCTCAAGAGGATGAATGTTTCTGAATTGGTTTGTTTGTGGAGACTATCATGGGGGCCCCGAATGTGTCAGTCTTTGCACCTGGGTTTATGTTTTAGCTACTCTTATCTATCCTCATCCTAGCTGCCATTGTAAGAGAGGGTGTTTGTGGAAAGTAGGCCTTGAGGAAGGGACTGTTATGTTTCACCAATTAGCAAAGATATATGTGGTAACTATGTTTTGCTCTTAACCCCAAAATAGGCCCTCGGTCTCAGGGCCAGGCTCAATTGTAATTCTTGTGTTCTTAACCCCCTGAGTCTCGGATCTGCAAGGCCCATAGGAAGAGCCTTTTGACAATTGCCCATAGAGCTTTCATCTAAAATCTCTTTTGTAAAGGCAGGAATATGCTTTTCCTTATGAGGTATCTGTATTCAGAAAATGGGCCTGATATGGAATATTGTGAGGCCTGGTCAATACCAGCAGGCTTATATCCAACATGAGCCAGTAGTAGCAGAAGGAGATACCAGTTTTCATTTCTCATGGCAGGAGCTGCAAACATTGCCATTTCCTTGCTGTGATTGCCATCCAAAGAGGCCGGTGCGGCTCCCGGCGAGACATACCTTTATAGCAAGACTACCTGGTCAGGACCTGTATTAGTTAAGGTATAGGCTTGGCTGTTGAAAGATGCCCAGTAATAACAGTGTTTAAATAAGATAAAGATAAGTTCTCTCCCGTGTTAAAGTCTGAGTAGCTGATTTAGGACCGTGGAGCTGTCCTACAAAATCTACTCTCATCCAGGACCCAGGCTGCTTCTTTTTGTGGCCTTGAACATGCAGCTTCCATCTAATGGTCCAGGATGGCTGCTGCCCTGTTCCTCTTCTCATCCAAAATTTTCTCTGCACTTCTTCATCTTTAAAGACCTAGGAGGCAAATGGGCTGAGGACATTCTCAGGACTGGTTGTATGGTTCAAGTCTTACTGTGTCTCATAGATTCGTGTCTCTTTTTTTCCGAAAATGCTGCTCTCAGTAGAATATCTGGCACAAAAGCAATACCAATATACTCTTCTATTAATGAAATATACATATATACATTAATTTATTTTACAAAGGAAGGTAAGCCAATGCAATCCGTCCCATTAGAGAAATTCAAAATGGTTCAAAGCAGTGATTCTCACCCTTTGTCGCACATTGTAATCACTTGGGGACCTTTAAAAATACTGATGTCTGAATCAAGCAATCGAGGTGCTAATCTAATTGGCCCAAGGTGTGCTTTGGCCATCAAGAAATTTCAAGACTTCCCCAGGTGATTCTACCTGCAAAAAGATTGAAAATCATTGTTCTAGACCTTGGTGTACATCAGGATCACCCGAGGGGCTTCTAAAGACTTCTCTGAGCCCTTCACCCATCTCCACCCCTCATTTCATTATGCTGTGGTTAATCTGGAGTGGGTCTCAGGCCTCTGTTTTTTTTAAAAGTTTCTGAAGTGATTTTAATTGCAAGCAGGGCTGAAAATCTCTGTTGATAGATGGAAAAGAGTTTCTTTCATGATTTTTTTTTTTTTTTTTGCCACTCTACATGCTGACCCTCCTACTTGAATTTATAAAAAAACTATTCTGGTAGATTAAATGAGCAGTTCGTGGGATAAGAAAACTACAATTATATTGTAGATTTAACCCTCTCCTATGAACACTTCATTAAAATTTCAAATTTCCCCCAACTTCAAATGGAATTCTGAGTGGTGTCAGCAATAAAATTGACTCCCATTTTACGGACTTGTGTTTACATACAATTTCCTAACCTTTGCAATTGTTAAGTAGCTTTAAATAACTTGCTTACAGTTAAAAGGTTAAACCTTTCTTTTGTCATTTGAATGTTTCAGAGAGACACTTTTATTGATGGAAGGACTCTTCAGAAACCATAACCTTTCTCCTCTGTTGCCAACACATAGGTTATTCTGGGTTGTGCTGGAAGTTCTATAGTCTCCCAAAGGAATCCTTTTTACCGTTCACATCCTCATTATACTTTTTATATATATATATATTTTTATTTATTTCTAGGAGAGAGAGAGAGAGAGAGAGACAGCGTGAGCAGGGGAGAGTCAGAGAGAGAGGGAGACACAGACTCTGAAATAGGCTCCAGGCTCTGAGCTGGCAGTCAGCACAGAGCCCGACGCGGGGCTTGAACCCACGAACCGCGAGATCATGACCCAAGCGAAAGTCGGAGGCTTAACCGACTAAGCCACCCAGGCACCCCTCCTCTTTATACTTGTATGTACCAGCAATCTTGGACTGCTACAAAGCCAGTTATACTGGGAACCTCAGACTCTGGATACAATTCAGTTTAGCCAGGAAAATTGCTGGCCAAACACCCACCAGAGTCTATAATTTCTTTGTGCTCTAGATTTCCACTTTGGGGGCCAAAGGTTGGTTTTTTTTTTCCTGTTATGGTAATTAAAGTGAATCCCAACAGGGAGATCTAGTGACTATTTACATAAAACTGGCCAGATTCTTTAAGAAATGTCTCGAGAAATCCCTTAGCACGGTGTGCAGAATGTGTATCCCACTGGTGTACGTTAAATACTGCTGCAGGTTAGGGGGCCACCTATTCCTGACTCCTCATGTTTTCTTAGAAGGAAGGGAATTTCCATTCTCCTCCCAAAGGGGGAAAGTCTACAGGTAGGACACTTCTAGCCTTTCCTTGACCCTTTACCTTCTTCTCCCTATCAGGAGATTGACTTGTCTGACTCATGGGTTTTGGAGAAGTTGCATGTGCTTGGCTCTGCCCCTTCACATTCTCTCCTTTTGAGATCTGCTTGTGCAAGAAAGGAAATGTATCCTGGTCTTGTGTGGATAGTGCAGCAGCCTGGTATAAACTATGTCCTTACATTCATGTCTCCTGAGCTCAGGTGATTCCCAGTGACTGTACCAGTTTTCTAGTCCTGTCCCATTCCTACCCTCCCAGATGAATTCTTCGTGCTTCTCTTCTCTCATTACACTTCTCACACTTCCCTACCCAAACCACAGGATCAGCTGATGATCCTGATTCTTTTTTTGCCGAGAAGACAGAAGTTATTAGCAAAGAACTTGCACAAGATCCCACTACTTAATCTACTAAAGCATCTATACCTTATACCTAAACCCACATAACTCTCTTCTCTCCACCCAAAGGATATGAACAGTTTAAGTTCCAAGGTAAGGCCACTCTCTCCACTTGTGCCCTGGATTCCATTTCTTCTCACTTTCCCAAACCCATTGCTCTAGAAAATTCTTCCCTTCCTCTTCAGTTATTAATTTGTATTGATCTATTTGCCCATTCACATTAACGTATATGTGTGCTATAATATTTCTCGCCGTAAAAAAAATGTTTGCTTTACCCCCTATTTCCCACGGTCTTCCACCATTACTCTGCTCCACTTAGCAGCAAATTTTCTCAGAAAAGTAAACTGCCTTTTCAGTCTCCAGTTCCTCTCCTCCCATTCCTCGGGAATCCGCTCTAGTTAGGCTTCCATTCCTATCACTTTGTTTTAGTGAAAGTGAGAAATTACCTCTTCATTGCTAAATCCAGTGGTATATTTAAGTCCTCATCTATCTCGATTTATCAGAAGCATTTGATGGTTGGACACCATTTTCTCCCCATCATTGGTTGCTTCTTTTTAGTCTCCTTTGATGAATCCTCTTAATTTTTCCAGCGCTTTTTCCTCTTCCATTTTCCAGTCTCAGATCACTTTTCTTCTCTTTCTACATTGACTCCCTTCGTGACTTCATCCATTTCTACAACTTCAGTGCTAGCTATGGAACTAAGATACTTAAAGTACCGTAAAATGTACTTATTAAGTGCTTAAATTCAGGATGACTCTCAAATTTTTATTTTCAGTCAAGTCCTCTCACCTGGTCTTCAGACTTGTAAATCTAAGTGCTTACTCAACACCTCCATCTAGATGTCTGGTAGGCATTTCAAATATAGCATTGCTATAAACATGTTATTGACTCTCTCCCTTAGAGCTGTTGATTCTCAGCCTTCTCCTTCGCAGTGAATGACAGCTCCATTCTTCCACTCTCTCAGGGCAAAAACCTTGGAGTCAGTCTTTCTAAAAATTTTTTTAAAATCATTTTTAAAAATTTAAATTCAAGTTAGTTAATATACAGTGTAGTCTTGGCTTCAGGAGTAGAACCCAGTGATTCACCTGTTACATATGACACCCACTGCTCACCAACCTCCCCTCCAGCAACCCACAGTTTGATCTCTGTATTTAAGAGTCTCTTATGGTTTGCCTCCTTCTCTCTCTTTTTTTTTTTATCTCATTTTCCTTCCCTTCCTCTATGTTCATCTGTTGAGTTTCTCAAATTCCATGTATGAGTGAAATCATATGATACCTTTCTCTAGCTGACTCATGTCACTTAGCATAATACATTCTAGTTCTATCCATTGTTGTTGCAAATGGCAAGATTTCATTATTTTCATCATTGAGTAGTATTCCATTATACATATACCGCATCTTCTTTATTTATTAATCAGTTGGTAGAAAGGCAAACCAGTGCAGCCACTCTAGAGAACAGTATGGTAGATGGTCCTCCATCCACTCACTTTCAATCTGCAGGTGTCCTCAGGTCTAAAATGAGCGTCTTGTAGGCAGCATATAGATGGCAGCATATTTTTTATCCATTTTTATCCATTCTGATACCTTATGTATTTTCATTGGGGCATTTAGTCCATTTACTTTCAGAGTGACTATTGAAAGATATGAATTTCATGCCCTTGTGTTATATGTAGATTTAAACTTTGTGGTGATATTCTTTGGTTCTTTGTAATCTTCACTGCTTTCTACTCAGAGTCCCCTTTAGGATCTCTTGTAGGTCTGGTTCAGTGGTCACTAACTCCTTTAGTTTTCGTTTCTCTGGGAAAGAATCTCTCCTTCTAGAAGAGAAATGAACAATATAGAATCCAAAAAACAGTGAAAGAGATCAAAGGAATTAATTGCTGGTATTTTGAGGGAATAATCAAAATTAATAAGCCCTTAGCCAGACTTCTCAAAAGAAAAGAGAGGGGATCCAAACAGAGAAAATCGCGTATAAAAAAGGAGAGATCACAACCAATACCACAGAAGTGGTAATTAGAAGAGAATACTTGAAGTCATTCTTTTGATCCTTCTTTTCTCTTGTACTAAATTCAATATGTTTAGCAAATTCTGTTGGTTTCATCTTTGAAATATATTGTATTAGGATTCATTCAATTAGAGAAGTAGAATCACTATGAGATCTGTATCTATATCTAAAAGGATTTGTTGCAAGATTTGTCCTTACAGAACAATTGTGGGAGCTGGGTGAGCACTCTCTATAAAACTGTTACCGTTACATCTGATACTGGATCTTGAGGTTCACAGCTCAAGTAGTCAGAGTGGGGAGATCTCTGTCTACGTCTATATGTAGATATATTTAGAAATATCTACATAAATATTTATGGATATACTTATAGATATCTCTAGTTATACAGATGGATAGGTACATATATCATTATGCTTCTGTCTCTTTCACAAGAATCCATTCTGACCCAGCCTAGCAAAAAACTTACCTGAAAGGGAATTCTAAAAAACTGTAGTTCAACCTAACCAAATCGACAAACCACCATAGTCCAATCCCTGTTGAATTGGCGTCCATCCACATTTCCTTAAACCACACTTAATCTCACATTATGATAATAAGAAAGTCACACTTCGACTTTACTTGTTACAAGTATATCACATAGAACTGAAAAATATGCTAATCCTTTCCCCAGGAGAAGTTAGAAGTCTCTCTCTCTCTCTCTCTCTCTCTTTTGGGTGTCTATTCTCCTAGCTGATTCACATTCCCCCTTTGATATGCTGTTAATTTAAATAGTTAACTATGAATAACATATCTTACATTAGATAATAAGGGATAAAGGAGGTAAGAAAACAAAAATAGTCATATAAAGCTAAGTAAAAACACTGATCACCATTAAAGTCCTCATTTCTGCAACAGGCCCCATGGAATTAGCTAATATTTATAACTACCTTCTTCTACTACCCATTCCACATTTCCTTTGCTCTGAGAACTTACCTCCACTGATTGTGATTCTTTGCCTGGTGATGTGACCCCAATTCTCATCCTTGAAGGGTCTGAGCCATTAGCAGTTCTACTTAAACTGATTGTTGTAGTTTTCCATGGACTTTACTCACATAACGTGATAGTATTAAGAAGTGTCCCACAGGAAAAAAATCTCCTGTTTTCCAAACTCCTCATTTTTCTCTTTGTGTACTAGCAACTTTAATTTCCCCCTTTTCATTCAAGATCAATCAACCCCTGGCCATCCAGTCATCCCCTTTTTCGCCTGTTGAGTCAGTGTCATGAGGAGCTCAAAGTGGCCAGGTGCCAGTCTCAACCCCCAGTACAATGAATTCACTGTAATGTCCCTTAAGCATAAGCTCAATATGGTGAAAATATATTAGGAAATTTATGGAGGCTGATCATTTAAGCCTCATCCTCCTAACTTCATCATTTAAAAAGTTCATGCTTTCATCTCTGTCAGAGTTTTGCATCTACTGGGGTAAGAGAGGAGTGCTATTTATTGGCCCTCTACAGTCATAATCACAAGGTCCCGAAAAATGAAATATTCACTGTTTAAGTTGTACCCAGTAAAGCCAGTATAGAAACATTTAGGGTAAATGCTTAGGGATCTGTAGTGTTAGGACTTAAGCTGAGTTCACTGAAGCTCTGAATTTTTAGGAATTCTCTTGCCCATGCCTGTAATTCTTTATGGGGATCTAGTCTAACCCTTGTAAAGATAGTTGTTGAAGGCTGGGAGCTTTGATTCCTCAACATTGCCAGAACTTAAGTTCTAGTGCCAGAACTCAATTTCCTTGTGGTTGATAGGTTTAGCCTTTCCTGAATTGTAATTCATAACAAAGTGTTTTCTGGCTTCACACAGTGTAAGGGAGGTTGTCCATAAAGCATGTCGTGCAAAGAAGAAAAGTGATGGGTTAAAAAATAAATTAAAAAGTACAGCAACAGCATCCTTTGAATTCAGTCTGTAAAGCCTTTACTATATCTGAAATATTTTGTACTTCTTTATCAGTTACGCACATACTTTCTGCTTTGGAATACTTTGACAATTGTCACCAGAAAGACAGAAAGGATGGAAGTTTTAAAGTAAAGTTACATTTGTAAATCATTTATATCAGAATATAATAAACCTCTCAGATTTCACCTGTGCTGTTAGAAAGCAACTGCATATTTTAATTGCTAGTGACCAGCTATAGAACTGAAAAAAAAAGATCATCTAATATAATCTAAATATAATGTAATCTAAATTCCTTTCCAAGAGAATCAATCAATGATGTGAAGAAAATGGAACAGAAAAATTGTTCACCTTGTAGCCATTATTGCACATTCATTACTGAGACTTCTGTTTGGTTGCCATTGAGGGATTTTTCTTTGAAAATGTGAAAATCAAGGTAACAGTTTATTGTCAGACTTTTGTTGCTATGGAAGTATTCATTATCTTGGAACATCTAATGCAAAGGAAACAAATAGAATTATTAGAGACATAAATGGAATATGAACTTGTGACTCCCCACAATGTAGCTAGAACAAGTCTCTTTCCTGACCTTTCTCAATAGATTATCTGATGCTGGCGAGGATGTGGAGAAACGGGCACCCTCCTACACTGTTGGTGGGAATGTAAACTGGTGCAGCCCCTCTGGAAAACAGTGTGGAGGTTCCTCAGGAAACTAACCATAGAACTCCCCTATGACCCAGCAATAGCACTGCTAGGAATTTACCCAAGGGATACAGAAATGCTGATGCATAGGAGCACATGTACCCCAATGTTCATAGCAGCACTCTCAACAATAGCCAAAACATGGAAAGAGCCTAAGTGTCCATCAACAGATGAATGGATCAAGAAGATGTGGTTTATCTATACCATGGAATACTACATGGCAATGAGAAAGAATGAAATCTGGCCATGTGTAGCAACATGGATGGACCTTGAGGGTGTTATGCTGAGCGAAATAAGTCAGGCAGAGAAGGACAAATATCATATGTTTGCACGTATAGGAGGATTAGGAGGAACTTGACGGAGGAACAAGGGGGAGAAGAAGGGCGGAAATGGTGGGGGAAAGGGAGAGAGGCAAACCATGAGAGACTCTTGAATGCTGACAAAAACCGAGGACTGATGGATGTGGGGGGGAGGGGGGAATGGGCATGGAGGAGGGCACTTGTGGGGATGAGCACTGAGTGTTATGTGGAAACTAATTTGACAATAAACTATTTGTAAAAAAAAAAAAAAAGATTATCTGAAACTAATCTGTGAGAATACGGGATGGTGGTTGAAATACAGTCCTGAATCAGGACTATTCCAGGACTATACAACCTGTTAATGCTCATATAGGATTTCCGTATAGGACATGGGGAGGCAGAGAAACAAAATTGTGAAAAGTTTGGGTATTTGGTTTGGCATTGTTGGTATGAATACAGGTGTTTTAAAAACTGTGTCTTTAGAACTTCAAGTGAATGATCCAAGCCCCAGTTGGCCAGTTTTGATCACTTTCTAGGTCTTTTAAATGGCTCGAGGCACCAAATGAGACATGTCACAAAGATCACATGAAAGCCTGGTTATTCTCATTAGTGACCATCTCCAAAGCAGTTCAGACAGCATCCCATTCATTCCCCCTAATTAATCATGTCTTCCTTATCATGTTACCAACTCTTGGTTCTTAGCACTCACTACCGATCTCGCTACAAATCCTAGGTCTTACCTCCAGATTCTGAGGAGCCATTATGGCTCTCCTGTTGGGTTTTTCGATAGAGCAAAATTTTGGAACTAGCTTTTAGCTGGTGTAACTCCAGAATTTCTATATGGGAAAAGCATAGGGGTGGCAAGAAGGTAAGAAGGCAGGGGCTGAAGCGCTGTAGAGAAGTTGCACATGTGTGACTAACACATTGTTTTGATTCAGCTTGCTTGTTAAGAGCAATTAAAGTGCAAAGTTTTAAAGATACTTTAAGGAATTCTGGTCTAAATATATGTGATGGTTTAGAGATGGACAATTAATGGAGATCATATGGGAGTGGGGAATAACACCCTGGCATAGCCCCAGACCGACCTCCCTCCCTCCTTCCCTCCCTCCTTTCTTTCTTTCTTTCTTTCTTTCTTTCTCTCTTTCTTTCTTTCTTTCTCTCTTTCTTTCTTTCTTTCTCTCTTTCTTTCTTTCTTTCTCTCTTTCTTTCTTTCTTTCTCTCTTTCTTTCTTTCTTTCTCTCTTTCTTTCTTTCTTTCTCTCTTTCTTTCTTTCTTTCTTTCTTTCTTTCTTTCCTTCTTTCTTTCTTTTTAATGTTTTATTTATTTTTGACAGAGAGATAGAGACAGCAGGAGCAGGGGACGGTCAAAGAGAGAGGGAGATACAGAATCCGAAGACAGGCTCCAGGCTCTGAGCTGGCTGTCAGCACAGAGCCCGATGCAGGGCTAAAACCCATGAACCATGAGATCATGACCTGAGCTGAAGTCAGATGCTTAACTAACTGAGCCACCCAGGCGTCACCCAGACCTTTATTTTTGGCACCACAGATTCCAGTACCCTGTTCTTCAGCCTAGGCCTTTGACTGCCTATCAGAGGGATATGACATGACTACTCACTGCACCCGGATGTGGCAGGATATATTGCCTATACCACAAAACCTTCTGTGATATATCAGAGCTTTTATAATCATGGTGACAACCATGTGTTCCTCAAAAAGTTAAAAATAGAACTACCCTATGACGCAGCAATAGCACTAGTAGGAATGTATTCAAAGGACACAGGAGTGCTGATTCATAGGGGCACATGTATCCCAGTGTTTATAGCAGCACTTTTAACAATAGCCAAATTATGGAGAGAGCCTACATGTCCATCAGCCTATGAGTGGATATAATTATGGTGACAGAAAACCCGATCCAATCTTAAGCAAAGAGGAACTTGTCTACTATAAGAGAAATGTACAAGGGTAGTGCTAGCTTCAGATCCATATGGTTTTAGAGTCTGAAAATGATCTACCTCTGTCCCTTGG
Source organism: Crocuta crocuta (assembly GCF_008692635.1). NCBI lineage: Eukaryota > Metazoa > Chordata > Mammalia > Carnivora > Hyaenidae > Crocuta > Crocuta crocuta. The sequence goes on from NW_027531893.1 coordinate 2,190,268, forward strand.
CACCATTCTATTCTATAGGTCAATGTCATTTTCAGATGGGCTCTCATCTTGCCACAGTGAGACGGTTGCAGCAGCTCTGACTTCACATTGTTACCCAGAAGAGGCCAGGGACCTCCCTTCCTGGTAACGTCTGTGTAATTCCATGAATTCATGAAAAATGAACAAACATGTGTCATACACCACACTGAGCCAACTTTTATAGTTGCTGAGACGAAGTTGTATTAATTGAATTCATGTTTATTCCTGAACCAGTCACTGTGACAAAAGGAACTTGGTATTCTAATAGGTTTGATATGAGTCACACTGAAGTCTGTGGAGCTTGAAATAGAGTCTCATCTTCTTCTTCTTCTTTTTAATGTATCTATTTATTTTTAGAGAGGGAGAGAGAGAGACCACAGTTGGGTAGGAACAAAGAGAGAAGGAGAGAGAATTCCAAGAAGGCTTCACTCTGTCAGTGCAGAGCCCAACTTGGGGCTCAAACTCACAAATGCTGAGATCATGACCTGAGCTAAGATCAAGAGTTGGTTGCTTACCCAACTGAGCTACCCAGGAGCCCCTAAATAGAGCCTCATCTTAAGCTCCTGGACTGAGGGCAAGAGAAGCTGGGCTTAACAAATGCAGTTGAGGTGCTGTTCTTGGAAGAACAGGGAATGGATGTCAGATGGTAAAACTACAACTGTCCACCTGATATGATTAATTAAAACTCAGGCATTGTATCCTTTTCTACCTTGTATTTTCACCTTGGTCTTCATGTACAAGTCATTCATTCCATCGTTCTTTCCCTTCCCCTTAAATAACTACAAAGCATGAAATAGGATGCATATGGGATTCCATGCAGAGGTTTGAATGCTTGTCTTAGCCTGTCACTTTTAATTCAATACGTTTGTATTAGGTGCATGTCAAAAAGTTTTTTAATGTTTATTTATTATTGAGACAGAGGGAAACAGAGCATGAATGTGGGAGGAGCAGAGAAAGAGGAAGACACAGAATCTGAAGCAGGCTCCAGACTCTGAGCTATAGGCACAGAGCCCAACGTGGGGCTTGAACTCACGAGCCATGAGATCATGACCTAAGCTGAAGTCGGACGCTTAACCAACTAAGCCACTCAGGTGCCCCTGTATTAGGTGCATTTATGTAGTGCATTGCATTAGATTGCTTGGCTTCAGAACTCAAAGACCTAGACATGTCTACTTTTTACACATGATAGCCATTTATTTCTTGGTACCATAATAATTTGAGGAAGGTGTTCCTAGTTGGCTCTCACCCATACAGTGAATCAGGAACCCAGACTCCTTCCATTTTGTGACATCACCATCCCAGGGACTTGTAGTTCTGGGAATCTAGCTAGTGAAGGTAGAGAAGGTGCATGTGCTCCTAAAAGCCTTGGCATTGAGCAAAACTCTTCCACTCACAATTCATTGGTGAGTAAGAGCTAGTCACATGGCCACACACAGGTGCAAGGGGACTTGGGAAATATAGTTCCTAGCCATCTTTGCCATGGGTACTGGGCAAGCCGTGGTATCAGGAAATGTGAAAGAGACACAGTCTGTTTCTTTAGAAGGCAGAGTTTTCCCACAGACACGACAATAGTGCATAGCAGACAATAAGAAACATCAATTAAGGGACCTCAGAAGAGGGAGCTAAGATTCCTTCTGAAAAACTGAACATTTTGGTGTCATTCCAGATTTGACTTCCTGAGTGCTGGGCATAAAATGTGTTGAAATTCCTTGGCACACTGCCATTCTCCAAACTATGCACATGCTTAGCTTAGTGATATTGGAAGGTGATATTGTTCCTCTTGCTCAGGTCAGGTTCTGGTTTCTTTGAACCCCCTCATGTATCTGGCACAATGACCTGCTCACAGTAGGCGCTTTGGGAGAGTTGGCAGGTGCATGTGGGACAGCTCTACCTTTATGTTGTTAACATTTTACAATTTCTTTCCTGACTTTTCCCTTTCCCTCCTACTGGAGCTGTTACTCCGCCTTCATCATGAGGCTTGCACTTCCTTATTCTCAAGAATATCAGTCCTGGCTTTTTTCTCAGAGCAGCCACTCAGTGGTACATATAGTGTCACACTCAGATCCACTGTTCCCTTGAACCATAGCAGCAAGGCGATATCACCTACATATTATTCTGAATGGGAGCCAACTGTTGTGTGAAGATCCATCCCATGATACTGGAACAGGTTAGACTTTCTCATTACTATACTCTGTTAATACACCATCTCCCCTAAGACCATACTTTAAAAAAAGTAGAGAATATATCATTTCAGAGTTTTACATAGAATGTTTTCTGGGTTTTTTTTTTATTGTTAACTTTTTAAAAAAGATTTATTTTATTTTTGGAGAGAGAGACAGATGGAGAGAGAGAGAGAAATAGAGAGAATCTCAAGGAGGCTCCAAGCTCAGCACAGAGCCGTATGCGGGGCTCAATCCCACAACTTTGGGATCATGACCTGAGCCAAAATCAAGAGTCCAATGTGCAACCGACTGAATCACCCAGGAGCCCCTTTTCTGCTTTTTTTTAAAAGTGAAACTCACTACTATCAGTTTTAATGCTTTTGTGTCCTTCTATCCAAGTGCCATTTACCCAAAGGAAATTTTTTCTTAGAAGAATCTCATAATACTGCATTAAGGGCACATCTCTGTATCCTAATGTGAGCTGTTTTCCATGTTATGTTAGAATAACATACCTTGAAGCACATTCATTTTTAAGCCTTTAGCTCAAGCTCTTTTATAGTCCTTAACAGAGAAGAAAACCCTTAGCAAATGCATATTAAAATAAAGAACAGGTCAAGGCACCTGGGTGGGTCAGTAGTTAAGCGACCAACTTTGGCTCAGGTCATGAACTCACCCTTTGCGAGCTTGAGCCCTGCTTTGGGCTCTGTTCTGGCAGCTCAGAGCTTGGAACCTGTTTTAGATTCTGTGTTTACCTCTCTCTCTGCCCCTCCCCCACTCACACTCTGTCTCTCTCAAAAATAAATACATTCTTTTTAATTTTTTAAAAAAGAACAAATTCTTATAATTGTTGAAATCTCAAGTATGGAAAAGCCTTTCATGGGATTGAGTCCACACACTCTCCGATGCTTGACCACCTGACTGCATGACTCTCCTTTATAACCATCTTTTCTACAATTCCAATCCTATACTTTTTGTGCCAAGAGAGTTCTGACAGTGGCATGAACATTGCCAACTCCTTCCTGTTTGGGGAAGGAAAAGGAAATGGGAATTAAGGAGGCAAAGTGTGTTCTCAGTGGGAAGCTCTAAGTAGCAGTATAAAGTGGGGGAAATGTTGGAGGACACCAAAATAGACCAATGACAAATATTTGGAGGTGGATTGGCCAGACCCCGGTTTTGTGAGGTCTGAAGCTTATACAGTTTGAGGGGCCCTCTTTAAGCAACATAAGACAAAATCATAAATGTGCAATTAAATACAAAAGTGAATATTTATTTAGAATGAGAAAAGAAATCACAAGTTACATGTTTTTGAAAAGGTGGTAATTGCTACAAAATCAAGAAAAATCAAGAAAAACTATCTGACACACTTTGCTCATGCTTTTTTGGTCTGTATTTCTTACTTTGTAATCACTTCATATGAAATGACATTTGGTATGAAGAGAATGGAAAGATAGTTCAGTATTTCATCTAACGTGGTTATTTGAAATTTGTTTTTCCTTGACTGTTGAAAGGCTCAACACAAGTGATATCTGCAGTACTGCTGTAAGTTTGTCCTCTAAAATCAGAAGGATTTTAATTTTATTTTAAGCACTTGGCATCAGAAAAGAAAAATCATGCAGTGCATTTTCGTGTACGTAAGCATGTTATTGAATATGTTCTTCGTGGCAGAAAGCTTCCATTTACATAAGGTGTCATTGGGACTCATCTCCTTTGCTTAAATTTTACACATCTCACTGTTGGAAGGATTTTCCACTCACTGGCCTCTGGCTCGACACATTTCAACCTTTCAAACTCTCTGCTATCCACATAGATCCGGTCCCAGATGCTGTGGCACATGTTCGCATCCTGATACAATGCAAACCTTTCCGTCGGGCTCCAGATGTATTTGCACGTGAACATTTTAGGAACATCTTTAGGAAGGTGTTTCTATGTTGCAATAGCTAGATATAACTATTCATGGAAGTGACTGCATCATAAATATATTGGCTAACCTCAAACTAAATATATCTCCAGCTCAGTTTCCCCTTAGCAAGATCTCCCCGATGCCTGTGGCCACCGCAGCGCCGCTCCACCAGTGTGGCAGAGCACAGGTCAGAGTGGAAAGAGGTCATGGCTGCAATTCACTGGAATTAATATATCTTACTTTTGTATTAAAAAAACATATGCACACATTACGGCCTGTATCAATCAGGGTTCATCCATAGAAACAACTAGTAGGGGATATATAGCAAGAGACTGATTGCAAAGATGAGTTTATACGGTTGTAGTAGTCTGACATCGTTAGGGCAGGCTGAAACTTTCAGGGATGATGGAAACTTTCAGACATGCTGTAGAGGTAAAATTTCTTTTAAATTTTTTGATGTTTTATTTATTTTTGAGACACAAAGAAAGCACATGCTGGGGAAGGGCAGAGAGAGAGAGGGAGACAGGAATAAGTGGTGAGAGCATGACTTACCCGAAGTCTGATGCTTAGCTGACTGAGCCACCCAGGCACCCCTATAATTTCTGCTTCATCAGGAATGTCTCAGCTTAGCTCTTAAAATCAAGCCTACTTAAAGTCAACTGATTATGGACTTTAACCACATCTATAGAATATTTTCACAGCAATACCTAGATTAGTTTTCATTGAATTACTGGGGATTGTATCCTAGCCAAGTTGTCAAAAAACCTTGACCATCACAGGAATGTTCCCAGACTTTGAAGATGGTTGATATAAGAGAGAGACCCTGAGGCTTAAGCATCTTTCACTTTATTTATTTATTTATTTATTTATTCATTTATTTGAGTACAGTTGACACATGATGTCACATTAGTTTCAGGTGTACAACATAGTAATTGGACAAGTTTATACATTATGGCTATGTTTACCACAGGTGTAGTTACTATCTGTCCCTATACATTGCTATTACAGTATCATCAATTATATTCCCTATGCTGTACCCCTTATTTCCATGACTTATTCATTCTATAGCTGAAAGCCTGTATTTCCTACTCCCCTTTAGTCATTTGGCCCATTCCCCCACGCCTCTGGCAATTATCAGTTTGTTCTCTGTTTTTATAGGTCTGATTCTGCTTTTTGTTTGTTTATTAATTTGCTAAGTGCCATGTGAGTGAAGTCATATGGGATTTGTCTTTCTCAGTATGACTTATTTCACTTAGTATAATACTTTCTAAATTCATCCATGTTGTTGCAAATGGAATGATCTTATCCTTTTTTATGGCTGTGTAATATTCCATTATATCTATAACTATCTCTCTCTGTATATATATATATCTCCTATTCCATTCCATATATATTTCATTATATATGTATGTCTCCTCCATCTTCCTTATCCATTTGTCTATCAATGGATATTTAAATTGCTTCCATATCTTGGCTATTGTAAATAATGCTGCAGTAAACATAGGGGTGCATATATCTTTTTGAATTAATGTTTTTGTTTTCTTTGGATAAGTACCCAGTAGTGGAATTATTAGATAATATTCTATTTTTATTTTCATTTTTATTTATTAATATGGTATTTTTATTTTTATTTTTATTGTTTGATTACGTTTTACACTAATTTTATTTAAAACTTTAAAATTATTTATTTATTTATTTATTTATTTATTTTTAGTTATTTTTGAGAAAGAGTAAGTAGGGGAGGGGCAGAGAAGGGGAGATAGAAGATCCAAAGCTCACTCTGTGCTAACAGCAGAGAACCTGATGTGAGGCTTGAATTCATGAACTGTGATATCGTGACCTGAGCCAAAGTCAGATGCTCAACCAACTGGCCACCCAAGTGCCTGAAACTTAAAAAGCTTGTAATTCCAGTATAGTTAACTACAGTGTCATACTAGTCTCAGATGTACAATATCATTTATCTTCTTTGGAGAAATGTCTGTTCATGTCTTCTGCCCATTTTTTAATTGAATTATTTGTGTTTTTGGTATTGAGTCATATCAATTTTTTATATATTTTGGATAATAACTCTTTATCAGATATGTCATTTACAAATATCTATTCCCGTTCAGTAGATAACCTTTTAGTTTTGATGATCGTTTCCTTTGCTTTGTTTAGAAGCTTTTTATTTTGATGTAGTCCTAATAGTTAAATTTTGCTTTTGCTTCCCTTGTCTCAGGGGACCTATCTAGACATATGTTGCTATAACCAATGTCAAAGAAATTACTGTCTGTGCTCTCTTCTAGGATTTTTATGATTTCAAGTTTCACATTTAGGTCCTTAATCCATTTTGAGCTTATTTTTTGTGTGTATGGTGTAAGAAAGTGGTCCATTTTCATTCTTTTGCATGTAGCTGTCTAATTTTCCCAATACTATTTGTTGAAGAGACTGTTTTTTCCCCATTGCATATTCTTGCCTCCTTTGTTGAAGATTAACTGACCATATAATTGTGGGCTTATTTCTGGGCTGTTATTTCAATTTTTAATTTTTTGAGGGAACCTCTATACTGTTTTCCATAGTGGCTATATCAATTTACATTCCCATCAACAGTATGTGAGTGTTACTTTTTTTCCACATTTTCACCAACATTCGTTTTTTCTTGTCCTTTTTTATTAAAATTTTTTTTTAATGTTTTCTTTATTTCTGAGAGATAAAAGGAGACAGCGTGAGCAGGGGAGGGTCAGAGAGACAGGGAGACACAGAATCTGAAGCAGGCTCCAGGCTCTGAGCTGTCAGCACAGAGCCCGATGGAGGGCTTGAACCCACGAATCGTGAGATCATGACCTGAGCTGAAGTCAGATGCTTAACCGACTAAGCCACCCAGGCGCCCCTTGTCTTTTTTTTACTTTAGCCATTCTCCAATGAAGACATACAGATGGCCAACAGACACATGAAAATATGCTCAACATCATTCATCATCAGGGAAATATAAATCAAAACCACAATGAGATATCACCTTAAACCTGTCAGAGTGGCTAAAATAAAAAAAGCTTCATTCATTTTAGATAAATGTGTGCCTGGAGACGACAGAGAAGGAGGAAGAAAGGGTGGAGAAGATTATCCAGAACTTCGCAATTTTGGATCGGGTAAGTCTTACAGCCTATTTATTTTATCTTGGGCTATTTATTTCATAAATTTCTATTAGTCTTCAGTGATTTCTCTAGGTTGAATTTATAGAAGGAATTACATTGGATTGCTCAGGGCGATCCAGTGTTTTACCCCTGAGGAGTGGGAAATTCATGGTTATATTAAGTAGCACATCATATAATGAGTATAAATAGAGTCATTTGCTTCTATTGCTATGTACCTAAGAATAATAAAGGTCAATGCCTATGAGTAGCTAACTTATGAGAAATTTTATTAGTTCTAAATGTTCATCATTCTCTGCCTGGGCGAGGTTTTTGAAAAAATAAAGACTTTCAGTATCAAGAAGGCAATAAAAATTTCCAAGGTTTTGAAACTAGTGGTCTTTCAAAATCAATCTATTTGACTGCATTTTCTCATTGAATTGAAAAAAGGAGTCTTTTAAAATAAATACCAGAGACATGAATAATGCTTTTGAAACATTGTGCATTACGGTGCAGCACTTAATACTCCTCTTCTTCTTTTTTTGTAGATAGGGTTTAGTCAGTGTGATGCTTTGTAAGAGCCACAGAAATGCTTATAAGTGGCAGTATTCAATATATTTGGACCTTGGCTTTGAAATGTTAGTAAAAGTGTGTGAACGATTAATTTTTGTTCCTTTTGTTCAAGGTACAAAACAGGCTGTTATTGCATGGGAGAGAATTGCTTCACTGTTTTCCACTTCATATCAACAAATCCTTATGTGTATTTGTAATTTCATCATTTTTTGAGTTTGCTTAGCTTTTGCCTTGGGTTCCCTTGACCGATGCTAACTTTTAATATTAGGCTTTTAAAAAAGCCTACATGAAAATGTACTTAAAACAGAGGAGAAAAAAAGCATATACATACATATATCTCTGAATCCATATTAAGATCTCTTAACAAATCCAGATTTCAACACTTACTTAAAATGTGATCAAACAAAATATACCTGATAATGCAAAATAGAGAAGACATTATGTGGCTAACTTGCTGTCAGTCAAAAGTTAGTAAACTTAGGTTTAAATCCAGGAAGAAAGATACAGTACAGGAATGGGCAGTGGTGTTCTGATAAACCAGCTTTCTAAATAAATAAATAAATTTAAATTATCCATATAATTTTTACCCTTTGTTCTGTTAATGTGATGTATCAGTTTGATTTCCAATGTTGGCACCATGCTTGATTTCCTCATAAAAATTCCATTTGATCATGATGTCTGATCCTTTTAATGTATTGTTAGATTCCAATTGCTAGTATTTTGTTGAGGACTTTTGCATCAATATTCATAAGAGCTATTGGCCTATAATTTTCTTCTAGTATCTTCATCTAGTTTTAATATCAACGTAATGCTGGCCTCACAAAATGAGTTCAGAAGTGTTCCAAGACTATTGTTAAAATTTTCATACTACTCTAAGCACTTTACACATTCAATATCACTTGTATCAAAACCCTAATGACATTTTTATAGAAATAGAAAAAAGCTATAAAATTCATATGAAATAACAAAGGACTCCAAATAACCAAAATAACTTCTAAAAGAAAACTATAAAACTTCTATAAGAAAAATAGAGAAAAAGCTTTATAACACTGGACTTGGTAACACTTTTTGGATATGATGTCAAAATCACAGAGAACAAAAGAAAAAAAAATATATATGGGACTACATCAAACTAAAAAGCTTCTGCACAAAAAAGGAAACTGAGTGAAAAGAAACTGTGGAGAGGGAGAAAATATTTGCAAACCATATATCTGTTAAAAGGTTAGTATCCAAAATATATACGGAATTCCTATAATTCAAGAGCAAATAAGCAAATAACCCAATTTAAAAATGGTCAAAGTACTTGAAGAGACATTTCTCCAAAGAAGAGATATAATGGTCAACAGGTACATGAAAAGTTCAACATCACTAATTATCAGAGAAATACAAATCAAACCCGTAATGAGATACCATCTCACCTCACCTGTTAGAATGACCATTAAAACAAACAAACAAACAAACAAAATCCTAAATAAAAAAAGTCTTTGAGAGGATGTGAAGAAATTGGAACTCTTCTACACTGTTCATGAGAATGTAAAATAGTGGATCTTCTATGGAAAACAGTGTGCATGTTCCTCAAAAAATAATAAGCAGTATCACCATATGATCTAGCAATCTCATGTCTGGGCATTTATCCAAAAGAAATGAAAAGAGAATTTCAAAGGGATACTGGCACTGTCATGTGTATTATAGCATTTTTTGTAATAGCCAAGAGATGGAAACAACCTGAATCTTCACCAACAAATCAATGGGTAAAGACAATGTCACACACACATACACACGCGCACACACGAATATTATTCAGCCTTAAAAGAAGGAAACGGAATCATCAGTCTAGAAGGGTTTCAGAAGAGTTTGTGTCCTCAACTCTCAAATTTTTCTTTGCTCTCAGTATCCTCACCAACTCCTGGTTTGTGTTATCTGTGCATACACATGCCAAATCCAGGTCTATAGCCTAAAGTTTTCTGACTCTAGTCTTGAATTTCCCAGTTCCTAGTGTGTATTGTCAGGCATGTATCTTGATGGAACACTGTATTTGGATTTTCTAACACAACTCTTCAACTGTACCTACTGTATTAGCCACTGTCCTCCTATTTAATCGTTTTCAATTCTACTGTTTCTCTCCTTGTCTCCCCCTGGTTTCCAGGCACCTTCAAAGTTCTGTTGATTCTACCACTATGCTATTTTTTTCATCAATATGAGCCTTCCTTTTCGTGACTACACACTCTTCTGCTTTTGGTGTGCTCCAGGCACAGCCGTGCTGACGGTCATGAGAATTGAAGACTCTCTTCAACTGCCTGTGTTTTGGTTTGGAAACTTCTTCAGACACTCTCTTATTCTTCCTATATCAAACTTTCCCTTGTATTGGCTCCTTGTGGTTTCCCATCATACTCTCCTAATATTTTTTTTCTTCTTCACTACTCCAGCATGTCTTCCCCCAGGAGTCTCTCCTGTCTACGCACTCAGACTCTAGCCCCATGCCAATATTTTTATGACTAAGTGATTCCTGATAGGTATCAATAAATCTCAAGAGAGTCTTAAAAAGTTATTGTCTGTCAATAGGCTCCTTCATCACATGCTTTCACAATAAGAACTGCACGTCAGTCAACCCAAGGAGGAAAGGAAAGGAGGTAAACATTAACCTGGCATTGATAAAGAAGCAGGAATACGGTTTGTATACAGTGCAAGGCTGATGTTGCACTATAAACATATCCATTATGGGTTGAATTGTGTCTCTGCAAACTTCATATGTTAAAGCCCTAACCTCCAGTACCTCAGATGTGGCTACATGTAGAGGGGGAGCCGTTATAAGATGATTAAGTTAAGGGGCACCTGGGTGGCTCAGTCAGTTAAGCATCTGACTCTTGATTTCAGCTCAGGTCATGATCTCATGGTTTATGGAATCAAGCCCCACAATGGGCTCTGTGCCAACAGTGCAGAACCTGCTTGGGATTCTCTCTCTTCCTGTCTCTCTGCCCCTCCCCCACCCTCTTTGTCTCTCAAAGTAAATAAATCAACATTAAAGAAAAAAGATATGATTATGTAATGAGGCCTTTAGGTGAGACCTAATCCGCTTTAACTGGTGGCCTAGTAAAAAGAGGAGATTAGTACATACAGACACTAGCGATGTACCAAAGAAAGGCCATGTGGGAATACAGTGAGAAGTTGGCCATCTACAAGTCACAGAGTGAGGCCTCAGAAGAAATCAAATCTGTTGACATTTTGATCTTGGACTCGTAGCCTCTAGAATTGTAAGCAAATAAAGTTTCTGTTTAAACCACGCAGTCTATGATAGTTTGTTATGGAAATGCTAGCAAGCAAGCTAATACATTATCAATAAAAACAGTAAGATGTGTTCACGGCACAAGCCGTAAAGTGGTGTAAATATTAATGGTCAAGCTTCAGTGAAACAGACCCTAGACAAATTCGGTGATCATAATGAAGTAGAGAAAGAGGAAATTGCATTTCTTCAGTTTCATCTTGTCATTTACTGAGCTAATAACAACCATAATAGTCATTTTAAATTTTTTTTTTTAATTTATTTCTAGGAGAGAGAGAGAGAGACAGCGTGAGCAGGGGAGGGTCCGCGAGAGAGGGAGTCACAGACTGAAACAGGCTCCAGGCTCTGAGCTGGCAGTCAGCACAGAGCCCTACGCGGGGCTCGAACCCACAAACCGCGAGATCATGACCTAAGCGAAAGTCGGACGCCCAACCGACTAAGCCACCCAGGCGCCCCCATAATAGTCATTTAAGATGCACGTATGTTGAAATAAATTTATCTTTGCAAAAATAACAGCAGCCTGAACACAAGCCACCTCTTTCTTGCTTCTGCTCCTTCACCCAAAATGGAAAGTTGTGGAGTGTTGCTGGTGAGAGGCTGAGATAAGGACATGCAGGAAATGAAATTGTTTGCTCACTCTTCCTCAAACTTGGTTTTTGGCTCCGTGAAATGGTTATAACTGGACGAGAATAAAGCCATCCCTGCAGGGTGATGAGAAATTTAAAAAATGGTCACATTTTCTCTGGTGGTAATTTTGTTTGCTCTAAATAACATTGGCAAACGTATAGTATTGTTGAAGGAATATTTCTAGTTGTAATTATAGCAAATATAATATTTAATAAATTATTTTCTAAAACAGATAAATTCCATTTTAACAAAATTGCACCAGCAAATTATTCAAACTCATTAAACCTCAAAGGGAAAATATAATCAAAGTGAAATAATTATAAGTCATGTTGGCATTTGCTTAGTAATATTCCCATTAAAAAGTGAATTTAGCAGCTCCTGGGGGGTCAGTCGGTTAAGCATCTGACTCTTGGTTTCAGCTCAGGTCATGATCTCACGGTCCATGGGTTTGAGCCCCACGTTGGGCTCTCTGCTGATAACACAGAGCCGCTTGGGATTCTCTCTCTCCCTCTCTGTCTCTCTGCCCTTCCCCCTCTCTCTATCTCTGTCTCTCTCTCAAAATAAATAAATAAACTTAAAAAATTTAAAAAAAAAAGAAGTGGGTTTAGATTAGTGGGGCCTCAGGCCTCTAGAACAGAGAGCATCTTCCATATACATGTTAATGTTGTCTTTTATAATAATTGATTTTAAGAGACAAATACTGATATTTTTCCTCTGTAAAGAAGATTTAAAAGTCTTCTCAGCCTTAAGTTTTATAAGTTACTTTTTAAAAAATGTGTGGTTATTATCTGACTATTCCAACACACCCATTCTCCAGGTTTCTCTGGCTTGCTATGCATCCCAGGAGGCTCACTTGGTCTGTGACTTTTATGGATTGCACCCCCAGAGTTTAAGGTTTCTTGCTGAGTTAGGTTGGCCAAAGTCTGGAGTATGGGAAGAAAAAGATACCAAGTGACTCTCTGAGTGAACTATCATGTTTCTGCTGAGACTCTGCTGAGACTTTTTTGAGAAGTAACCTCAGGAAGCAGGTCCTGAAAGAAGCATTCTAGGATTACAATGCTCACATAGCTGAGAGTATGGATAACTTCCTTTGTGGGGGGAAATGGCATATAGTGTATCACACGTTAATATCACATTACTCAAATTATCATTGAAGGTAGCATGTGATAGAGTCCAGGGAGAGGATTAAATAGTGAGAGATCAAATATTTGTGGCACTTAGTTGCTACCGCAACAATGAGATAAATTGTGAAATAGATTGGACACTTCTGGCTGCTCTGGAGAGGGGATGTAAGGGATAGATGTAAAATCTACAATTCCCAGCTCAAAGCACTAATCAATGAAAAACAGCAATAGCTTAATAAAATTAGAAATATCAAGGACTCAGATTTTTTTTGGAAAGAAGTTTTGGGTAACTTAGTAGATAAAGAATTCTGTTCATTCCCATCAATAGTGTATGAGGGTAACTTTGTTTCCCACATCCTCTCCCACACTTGTTATTTCTTATGTTTTTTATTTCAGCCGTTCTGACAGGTATGTATACGCGCGCGCACACACACACACACAGAGGAATATTACACAGCCATAAAAAGGATTAGATCATGCCATTTGCAACAGCATGGGTGGACTTAGAGGATATCATGCTAAGTGATAAAAGTCAGACAGAGAAAGACAAATATATTATGATTTCACTCTAGCGTATAATCTAAAGAAAACACATGACTAAACAAACAAAAAAGTAGAATTAGACCTATAAATATAGAGAACAAACTAATAGTTGCCAGAGAAGACAGGGATAGGGGAGGTGGGCCAAATGGTGGAGGGGACTGGGAGACATAGGCTTCCAGGTAAGGAATGAATAAGTCATGGGAATAAAAGTTATAGTATAGAGAATACAATCAGTGATAGTGTAATAACATCATATAGTGATAGATGATAGCTACGCTTGTGGTGAACATACAATAACATATACAGAAGTTGAATCACTATGCTGTACACTTAAAACTAATGTAACATTCATTGTCAATTATACTGAAATTTAAAACAAAAAGAATTCTGTAGTGGCGGGTAAGGGAATGAGTGGTAAAACAGGCAAGCTATTATTATCAATTTAGGTCTTGTGACCAGCTTCAGAGCACAATAGAAGCTAGTTTTAAGCTAATTAATTGTTTTCTCCTTTTCCTTCTTCCATTTTAAGAAGAATGCTAAAGGTGGCTAACATTACAGTTTAGGTTCCAATAGGAAGTATGGAAAAGCTGACATCACTCAACAACGATACTGTGGCTGATGACTCCATGATGGGACCAGAAGTTCTTCATCCACTAAAAAGTCAAGAGTGGAAGCAAAAGGGAGATGGACTGTCTTAATTATTCTCTGCTTCCTTCTCTCCACCCATATCGTGATCCATACCATGCCCTTCACCTTTCGTGACACTGACCTCTATGGATTCCATTATCAGGGTTCATCTGTCCTTTGGCTTCCAATCAGTTTGGTCAAAGGAAGGCAGCCACGTGTATTGGAAGATAGGAGGAGAAAGAGGTTAGAGCCCTCTCCCACCTTTTCTTGGTCACAGATTTGGCAGAGGCTCTATTCTATGGATATATCTTCTCGCAACGGTTCCACTTTGATGGCTCCATACTTTTTTCAGTCTCTGGAAAAAACATTCACTATTTTTGCTTCTTAAGTTCTGGGGCGGCAATGATTTCCCACTTTTGCTCGTCCCTGGGTGTTTCCCCAAGCTTTTTGCTCCCCATAGCCTTGTGCATATCTCTTTAAATAATACTTTCATTAAACTTTTCAGTTCCAGTCTTTGTGCTTACTATTTCTTTCCTGCTAGTACATGGACTGCTACATCATGGAAGGAAGGACAAATTGCGAGGGACCAGGTAAGGACTGCCATTGGCTTGGAATGCAGCTGGAAGCGATAGGGGAAATACAGCTTGAAAGACAGAACACAGAAAATGGAGAATATGGGCAGATAACAGAATTCTAGGTGAGCGATCAACATTATGGAGTAATAGCAAGGAGTAGTGGTATGAATTTATGGGCATGCGGAGCAAGGGAGGGAAGAATCCAAGAGAAGATAGTCTGGGAGAATCTGATGGCTAAGTAGATAGAATGAGAGAATCAGAGTTTCCAGACATCGTTGCTTCAGGTACCAGAGTTCTTGTCTCTCTTTGGAACTTGGCAAATGCATGGAAAAGCTTCAGTCTAGATGGTTCAGTTCCTAAACAGATTATCGAACACTAGTTAATTTCCTTCATAGGTCTGCTTATTTGCTCATTTGTTCGTAAATATTTATTGAGCTCCTTCTGTATGGTAGGCTCTGAACTGGACACCAAGAATATAAAGGTGAATAATGTACGTTATCTGACTTCACTGAGCTCACACTCTACCAGAAGGTAAAGACATGCTTAAACGTATTTTTCAGTACACAGTGATTAGACACCTGTATCTAGACATATTCTACAGTATCTCAAATAAAATATGCATGAAACATAATTTTTCTTCTAAAAAGCACAACCCCTCTCCATTTCATGAAGAGAACTGCTAGACCTTGTCCTAGGGAAACAAGATGTGATTCTTTTTAACTAAGGCACTAATTTATCCCTTGGTCTAATGGCATTGATTATTCTTCTTTTTAAAAAATCTATCATGTGGGGCAGTTGGATGACTCAGTCGGTTAAGCTTCTGACTCTTCAGCTCAGGTCATAATTTCATGGCTGTGAGATTGAGCCCCACATCGGGCTGTAAGCTGACAGCATGGAGACTTCCTGGGATTCTCTCTCTCTCTTTCTGTCCCCTGCCCCTGCTTGCACTCTCACGCTTCTCAAAACTAAATAAATAAACATTAAAAAAAATTCTTTCCCCCTTCCTCTGCCCCTCCCGTGCTCATGCTCTTGTGCTTTCTCTAAAAAATAAAATAAAAATAATAAAAATCTATTTTATGTATCACTATTAGAACACTTTTCTTACTTGTGATTCTGATGCACAATCAAGGCCAAGAACACATTAGATATAAATTTATCCTAAACTGAGACCATGACTGGTCTTTTAAAAATGGAGTGAGCTGTATCTTGTGAGGAGTGTGTGTGTTTCTGGGAAGGAGAAGAGTTGAATGTTTCTTGCTAAGTGGCTATATGGGCTTGGAATCAGGTGGCACTTGTTGAAAATGTCAAAAATATAGTGTGGCTGGCTGGTCAACTAGTGATTCTCAGTATATTATTAGCTAAGGTCCCCCAGATTCAACCTCCCTCATTGTTGTTAGCACTTTTTGTTCTTAGGAAGTGACTCATGCAGATTGAACTCAAAAAAGATTGAAAGCCAAAATGTCAGTTTGTTACTTATTTGCAGTTAGAAGTACATGTCTCTGCTTGACCGTGCATCCTTTCCTATGCAGGGAAGTCTGTGTTACAACTGGATGCAACCTTCTCTATGGAGGTAGATGTAATAGGAAGTAAAAAAAAAAAATACCCTTCAGCTTTGGCCCCTCCCTTACATAAGCCCTGTGAATGCTGGGAGTGGCTGGGAGCTTCAGCCTGTTTTAAGTAGAGGGGAAGCCAGAATTGCAACCGGAAGACTTTCTATGGACACATTTTTGGTTAATTGCTTAAAGAGATTTCAGAAGAATGAGACCTGAATTGGCAAGCCTCTAAGAATTCATTGTGAATTTTTTTTTTTTTAAGTAGGCTCCATGCCCAGCATTGCAAAGCTTGAACCCACAGCCCTGAGAGCAAGACCTGAGCTGAGGTCAAGAGTTGGATGCTTAACCGACTGAGCCATCCAGACACCCCTTTTTTCTTTGTATTTATAAATACTTACTTTTGTACTTCATTTCGCATTCCCAATTTTGCCTTTTTTATTAAAAAGTTCCCCCAGGGGTGCCTGGCTGGCTCAGTTGGTAGAGCATGTGACTCTTGATCTTGGGGTTGTGAGTTCAAGCCCCATGCTGGGGGTAGATCTTACTTAAAAAAAAAAAAAAAAATTTCCTCCAGACTCCTCAGTGTCTGGATCTGTCCCTGTGTTTCCAGTGGAGAGACACAGACACTCTGCTGGTGTGGCCAGAGGACACTCTTTCATGCACAAGACCCTGTTTACTTTTTTTAGTTTCCATAAATTTCACTACTCTTCCTACCATGTCATTCCTTCAGGCAGAAAGCCAACAGTTAAGTTATGGTTCACTTATGTTATTGTATCTCACAGAGGCCCTTGTCAGAAGACACAGAGTCTCGTGCAGAAGAGCTGGGAAACATCTTAGTCCTTCAGCAGTTCATTTAGAAACTATTTCTAAATTTGGCCACTTTCCCCTCCATTTTGTTGCTGTTGACCTGTTTCACGTGAGGGTGATACTTTTCTGACTTTTCTCTCACATTCTGGGGGTTATTGTGCCCAGTGTACCATGTATAATAACAATGATGCTATTTTCAAGATAGTATTCACCAATTCTCTATTAAGCTTTTTTTCAGCCTACCTAATGAGGGAGCACAAGTTACAGACAGCTTGTCAAGAATGAAAATGATTAAAAACAAGTTTGTTTCCACCACTTTTCTTTTCACAGTTTATAACTGTGATACTCTTGCTGAATGGGTCTACAGAAATTGTAGGTATAAGGCTGCTTCTCCAAAATCCTTAGACATAGGTCTTTTATTATTTTTTTAACATTTTTTGTGTTTTACATATTTCTGAGAGAGAGAGAGAGTGTGAGAAGAGGAGGGTCAGAGAGAGAGGGAGACACAGAATCTGAAACAGGCTCCAGGCTCTGAACTGGCTGTCAGCACAGAGCCCGACGTGGGGCTTGAACCCACAAACTGTGAGATCATGACTTGAGCCGCAGTCGGCTGCCCAACTGACTGAGCCATGCAGGCGCCCCATCATAGGTTTTACAAAAGTAGGATCAAACAGCCTCAGTGTACCTGTATTTCAAATTGATTACAGAGCTCACAGTGAAGTTCTAGCTTAGCTTCTGCTTTACTAGACATTTAGAGCAAACAACCTGTCAAAGATCAATCCAACAAAATACTCTTGACCTTAAATTCCTGCTTATGCAGTTATTGTACATTTTCACCTTATTTGTTCATTGTATGATTTTACTTTGTTTTGTGTTTTCAGATAATGGTACATGAATGATCACCCAGTCATTAGAAGGCAGCCTGGCTCTTTGGTGATTTGAGAAGCGCATTAGTTTCCCAGGGCTGTCATAACAAAATGCCACAAACTGAGTGGTTTAGAACCACGGAAATTTATTGTTTCACAGTTCTGGAGACCAGAAGTCTCATATCAAGGTATTGGCAATGGTCATGCTCCCTCTGTAGGCTCTAAGGGGAGGAAGAAAAAATTCTCCCTTGCTTCTTCCAGTTCCTGGTGCTTTGGGCTTCTTTGGCTTGGGGCAGCATGACTCCAAGCTTTGCTTCTGTCTTCACACGACCCTCTTCCATGTGCCTCCATGTGTTTTATTTTTTGTCTCTTATAATGACATTTTCAGTGGATTTAGAGCCCACCTGAATCCAGTATGATGTCATCTTGATTCTGACCTCAATTTTACCTGCAGAGACTGTATTTCTTTCTTTCTTTCTTTCTTTCTTTTTTTTTTTTTTTTACAAATAGTTTATNAGACTGTATTTCTAAACAAGGTCACATTCTGAGGTTCTAGGTAGACATGAATTTTGAGAAGACACTATTCAACTCAGTACAAAGGCCACTGAAGTGAGTTAGGATGCAGTTACCTTCCTTTCCGTCGAGAAGGTACCTTTCTGTTGGCGCTCAGAAGATACAACAGCCAGACTTCCAGAAGCCACACCATGGTGCTTTCACCACAGCCAGCAAGAGGCTGGGGCTCAGGGAGGAGGCTGAGGATGTAAGCAGGCAAGGGCAGCCTTGTGCCCCAGAGAGAGGTACTAAGCAGCGGACGTGATTGCTAGCTGTGAAAAGTTTCTTGAATTAATTCCCTTCTTAAAATTCAACAGAAGTATTCTAACATTTGGGTGTTTTCACAAAACCTTTTCTCTTTTTGAAGTACTTTTCTGTTCGCACTGGCAGCTCATTCTTGTTTCCGTCGTACTGGACTCATGCGGTGAATAAATTCTGCCTTTTCTGCTGTACCGCTGGCCCCTCTGCTCACTTCTCTCTTCATCCCTGTTTTTTCCACTCTCCATTCTGTTCTTGTCATTTCCCTGTATTATCCATGGTTCAGATCTATATTTTCCACATACCTGCACGGGTCCCTCAGGCCTCCGTGTGTGTACGGTGAGCAGTAGACATGGTGGATTCCAATGACACAGAGCACAGAGTCTCTGACTCCTACGAGTTCATACGCTGATGTCGTGTGTGTCTTGACACATCTTTGACATTGTGGGCAGTTAGTTTCATAGGGCAGGGGAAGTGTTTACTTAAACCATGTCTACAAAATAGCTAACAAACATTTGCAGTTAGCCTATATGTGTTGGCCCGGGCGGCACTCTGGTTATTTCATAAGTTCTTGTCTTTGGCCTTTGTTTTGTTTTAGAGGGTTGGGGTCCTTCAGTAATAGTAAGTGCTAGTGACAGAGGGGCCTGTACCTATCATGGGCAGTGTCAACATTACACCAGCCAACAGGAACATCCTCCTCTGGTGTTCTTTCTCTGTTCTTTTCGAGTCTATTACATTTTTCTGAGGAACAGTATAAATGGCAATTATCAGGGATTCTTTCTTCATCTGGTTTTCTGCTTTCTGCTATGAACTTGCTTATGCTGAGGTTATTTTTCTTAGCTGCTACTTCTTATACTTCAAAAACCCAAGTTTTATTTTTTCCCCCTCCTTCCTGTCTCTAGGGTGTGATGACAATGATTGGTTTTATTCAGCACTTGACTCAGACTGGGACTCACATGAGGAGGTCCTCACTCTCCTATGCCCTCTACCTGGGCTGCTGGTTGCCCCCACCTCAATTAACTTACAAATAACTCCAGCAAAACTAGATCTGTGTTTTATTTTTGCTTTAGTTCCCTCCTCCCTCCTTTCTCCAGTCTTTTCTCAGTGCTTCAAGACACCTTCTCTCTTGAGACTTTCATTCAAGCAAGACTGAGAGACGAGCACTGGGTTTTCTTTCTTGATTTGAATATATTAGATCCATCAATTGTAGGGGAGATACACTCCAAAATTTCCATTCCCCAAATTTGGTTATATTATTATAGCACATAATTCTCAACCAATTTATAAAATACAATGATACCTAACTGAAAATCTGTAAGTCCTAGTAGACTTCTAATAACTGTCACTAAGCAGGCAATGATGGGCAGCAAACTCAGTACCCAGTGAGGTACACTGACATACATAATTCTCAAGGGATGCCCACACCCTTGAGGACTTGGTGAAACGTTAGAAACCAACAAAGGTTGACTCTGGAAATGCCAAGGAACTTGGCATTTTCTTGCATTTTATTTTCTTCAGGAATGCTCTTTAAGGGCTGCTAATGGGAAAGGAGGTAAATTAGGAATTAGTTTTCTCTGCTTTCTGATGAAAGGGTGGGAGGGGGACAGTCCTCCAGGACATCACCAACTCCACACAAACCTGTTGGCAGGAATTACGGTTTATCTGTGGGTGGTTTCTGCTCTTGCTTTACCTGATCAGAGTTTTAAATTGCTTGAAGATAAAGAAGGTATGTTTCATTCCTAAGATAACTGGGGACTCAACAATAGTGATTGTCATTTAGAAACTTTCCCTTCCTAAATGATTTTTATTTTGTACATTTGGCTTTGTACTTTCTGCCTATAAGAAAATTGTCTTCAAAACAGAATAATGTATTAGGGTGGACAGATTATGGGTGATATGGCAAAAATTGCTGTTCATGTAAGAAACTTAAAATCTTGAGATATAAATAGACCAAACTTAATAGTATGCTGGATTCCTTGCACCTCCTCCCTCCAAATGCCCACTTCTTTTCTCTTTACGGCAAAGTTCACTTATGTTTGAGAGTGAATTCTGAACACACACACACACACACACACAAAAGGGAGGGGAAGATGAGCTAGAATAAAATAATAAGCACCAATACTAGCTCACATATATTGAGAACATGCATCACTTAATCTTCTTGTCACCTCTATGATATTTCCCACTGTCCTGATGGGGAAAAGAAAGATTTGGGGTATATCCAAGCTTTGTTTTAATCTCATCTGTTGCCCCTTTTCATTGTGAAGAAATTTCTGAGAACTGTCGCACTTATACAACAAATATCACTACAATGAAAACATGTTAGTTCTCCATTTTAAGGACTAGTATTTTTCCTGTGCATATTTAGCAAAATTCCTGAATACCATAAGCATTTGAACAGTAGTTTAGAATTCACAGAAGAGGGATTTGGGACCAGGTTAATATTTCTTCAAGGTGAGGGCAGGTCAGAAGTGCATGGGGTTTCAAGTTAAAGCAAGAGAGAAGCTGACTGAGCACCATGGTCCAGGGCCCATTCCCAAATTTGTCCATTCAGAAAAATATAGTTTCCCCATGAGTGTTCAACCATTTGTAGAGTAAACCACAGTAACCAGTCATATGATTCATTAATTTCAATAAGCATTTGCTGAACACCTTTTGTGCTGAATATTATCCTTTGAATCTTCTAAAATTTCTGCCCCCTTTGGTACCTGCTCTGTCCCTGAGGGACTAACATTTATGGATTGCACCAATCCTCTGCCTTTCCTTGTGTTCTGGAGAATGAAGGGGTGTTATTCATTACCTAGGCAAGGGGTTTGTAAACTATGGCCCCCAGTCCATATCTGGCCTGTAATTTGTTCTTATAAATAAACTTTTATTGGCACCCAACCACACCCATCCACTTAAGTATTGTCTTTGGCTGCTTTTACCCTCTAAATGACAGATTTGGGTAATTGTGGCAGAGGCCTTATGGCTTGCAAAGCTTAAAGACTTTATTTTCTGGCCCTCTACAGAAAGAAGTTGGTTGACTCCTGCCTTAGGTAACTCCTTCTGGTGGTTATTGGTTCTTTAGACAGCTTTCTGACTACTAAAAAAAAGGCCACCACTGTCAAGCGGCACTTCTATAGCTTCAGCTACACCACAGCTAGAGCTCTTTCTCGCTTCTGGTAATAATCTCTTACCCTGGCCACATTAAGTCTTGCAGGTGGTTCTCTCTGCTGCTAGTCCCAGCGTGTGGCAGCATCTCTTTTTTTTTTTTTTTTTTTTTTTTTTTTTTTTTTTTCCTTCCTTTACTGCTGCACACACTTACTCCTTTCGTGTCTCCTAATTTACTCAGTTGGATTGTGCCATCTTTTTCCTCCTGAGACTCTGACTGACCTGTCATATGCATAGTATTGTGTTAGAAGCAATGGAGTAAAAATGAATAAGGATTTAAACACACAAACATATACTTGCTTTTGTTAAAGTTTTTATGAGCCGATGATGATGAGAGGTGAGGGATGGAGATAAGATAGATAGAAATGGCTATTGTATACGGAAGACTGTGGTAAGTACAGCAAGAGAGGCAGACACAGAAGAGAGAAGGGAGAGATCATATCTGCTTAGTATTCAGGGACCGTTTCATTGATGAAGTGGCATTTGAGCTGAACCCTGAAGGATCTATTAGTTTCAGAGAGGTGGGTGTTTTTGTAAATAAGAATTACAGATAAGTGGACAGCATGAGGCACTGAGGGGAGATAAATAATAATCGTCAGTTTCTTTAGACACTTGGAAGAGTGCTTTGGTCATCACCTTATTTTATTGTCATAATAACCCCCATGAAGTAGTTCCTGTTGTTAGTCTATCAACAGATAAGGGAACCTAGGCTTTTTTCAAAACAAAATAACTTGCCGACGATTTACAGCATAAGGTGGGAAAATAAGGATTCTGATCCAGGCTCTTAATCCTTAAGGATATAGCAAAGCACAGATTGTGTCTCAGGTCTGTTAAAGGCTGGTTTTCTGTGGAAATAAAGCTGAGATGGCTGATTTTGGCCATATCTTAAGCAACTCATATGTTGTGTGAAGAACTTTGCACAATGGTCCACAAATAGTGGATAGTTCCAGGGGCTTTAGCTCAGGCTCATGAGATGACCAGAGTTGTGTCCTTCAGGGAATATAATCTAGGTAGTATATAAAAGGGGTTTGGGTAAGGGAGGTAGTAGAGGGACTAAAAAGGACTGAATCACCACCAGGGCTAAGGTTGACAGGCTGCAGGAAGAATCGAAGCAGATGTGGTGTTTCAGGCCTGGCTCAGTGGTGATTAGGAAGCTGGTGATGTCAAGAATGGAGCTGGGAAACACAGCATGAAGGGAAGGCTTTAGAGGAGTGATTAAGAATGTGATCTTGGGGTACTTGAAGTTAAAGATACAGAGGACAGTCTCAGTCTGCAGAAAAGATTTTCATTTTCTCTGCACTTGAGTACAAGTGGAGTTAATAAGACTGTTCCAAGCTCTAGATTGTTGACACGAGAATTTCATGGTTAAATACATCTGTGGTAGGTATGAGAAAAGTCTAAGTGTTGGAGAAAGTTATAAAAACAGGAGGGACAATTATTACTCTTCGGCCATTGGCTCCCGAGGAGGACCACAGATGAGCACCTGGCATTTCTTCGGAGTCTAGTGCTGAGGCGAGTCTTTATGAAATGCATTTCTTCCTGTCCTAGGGCCACGTAAGACTTTTTAAGAGTAGTAGACTGCGTCATATACACATAGATTTTTAATATTCATTGGATGTGGATGCACTACACTTAATTTCCTTAGTGGCAGTTTGTTGGACTCTTCAACTGTTCTAAGAACTGTCATCTGGCTTCATAGGCTTGTTATGAAGCTGCAAAAATGCTTTGAGAAGTGTATATCGCTAAACAAACGTAATACACGTGAGCTTGCAACTTTTTTCCAGCAGGTACACACTTCTGTTTAGTGTATCTTGCCCGGACTGTTTTCGTCCTTCAGTGTCTCCGCCTGTCCTTTGCTACGGCCAGTGACAAAGTCCTGGGAGGACGTGATGCCCCCAGCTAAGGACGCGCGCAGGTCAGAGATCTAGAAGGCAGACGGATTTTCGGGGAGGAGCAGGGGCAGGGCATGACCTAGCACCTGGCAGCGCCGCCGATTGGCGGAGCAGAAGGTTGTTCCCTCAGGGCGGCCGCTGATTGGCTGCGGGAGGAAGAGGCGTGACGTCCTCAGAAGTTGAGCAAACACCTCCTCCTCCCGGCTCCCATCCCAATTTCTGCTGGGAGTTCGGAGCCCGCCCAGTCCGGACCTAGGAGCTCGGAGCTCGGAGCTCGGGGGCGGCGGCACCGGTCGGCACACCAGAGACCACAAGGTGAGGAGGGCCGCCCGGAAGGAGCTGAGCCGACGGGCGGTGGGCTCAGCCAGCGAGATGCGCTTGGAGGTCGCCGGCGAGGCTCCGACTGTCCCCCGAGAGGGGCGGGCCAGCTCTGCCTCCCCCTCCCGGCGCCACGGGCGACCTGGCGACTCGGCGGAACTCGGCCGTTGCCCGGACAGGCGAGGGAGAGGGTGGCGAGCCTTTGGGCCTCCCTTCCGAGCGTTTCCCTTGGAGCGAGGGAGGCCTGTGAGCGTCGTTCTGGAATTTCTGAATAGGGAAAGGGTGGCAATTAATTTCTTTCTTTCTTTCTTTCTTTCTTTCTTTCTTTCTTTCTTTCTTTCTTTCTTTCTTTCTCTCTCTTTTTCTTCTTTCTTTTTTCTTTCTTCTTTCTCCTTCCTTCCTTCCTTCCTTCCTTCCTCTTTCCTTCTTTCTTTCTCTTTCTTTCTTTCTTTCTTTCTTTCTTTCTTTCTTTCGGGGGAAAAGGGGCGGTTGCTGGAGGATAAAGGATAGGTGTTGAAGCTGTAGAACGAACACCCACTTAATTCTCAGACTCTCCGCTGATTTACCAGGTTGACTGGGTGCAGGGTGTGGTTGATGGAGATTGTGGGGGGCAATCCTCGCCCTTACCCACAGCTTTCTTTGTGCGCCTTTGCCGGTTGACCTTTCCAGCTCTCACCTGCTTAGCCAAACTCGGATCATGAACTTCTCACCCTGACCATCTTGGGCTGCCCATTCTCTTTGATATAGGGCTCCTCCCCCTAGTCCCCCCAGTAAACTGCCGCCCCCAGTTTACTCACTCATGGACCTAGAAAGTTAACCTGCCGAGACACCTTGGGGCTCTGAGGCCAGGGCGAGCACTTATGTGAGGAAGGGGCTCAAGCAGACGACCATTTGTTACCTCGTCTGCTTGATTGAGTTGGGCTAAATGCCCTGACAACTTCCAGAAGAGATGTGCTTTTCAGACACGGATTTTAGGGGAGTGAGGTGAAGTGTGGGAGAGGAAGGAAAGGAGAGAGCGAATGTTCAGTAACCTGCACAAAGGTGCACATTTTTTTATATTGTGGGCCATCAGTTATCAGAATGTGGGTAAGATTTAGCTGTGATTACGCCCATGTAGCTACTCATGGGACCGCAGTATTGACCCAGGAACTAGCGATCACATACTTCATAGCAAAAAAAAAAAGGTCACCAATAGCACTTTGCATGGATGCCTGTATGTCTCTCTGTGCATATTTTGTCACTTGCTTTACCCTCTCCCTTTTTCTCCATAACAATTAGTGAATCTAGGGGTACATGACCTTCTGACAGTGTACACTTGTGACCATTCTGTGAAGTGAATTAGGAGGACAAAGATTCAGACCAACTTTCCCTAATGACGTTCCCACTCTCCAGACAATCGTATTTGTTGTCTCTCTGGCTTGTTACTGGTGACAGCGTCATCAGAACTTTGATTTATTTGCAATGGAATCACCCCTTCCACCCCCAACTAAGACTTTATTTAAGCCTGAACAGATGTTGGCTCATGATTTTGGAAGTGATCTTTGGTATGTGTGCAGTGCCCATTTAACAAAAGTTTTCATTTTTCCAAACATTATCTTATTAATTATCTCATAGAAACAATATTGCAAACAGTGGCAAATTTCCTTGGTGAGATCACAAGAAAATTCTATGGAATTCCTGGAATCACAGGAATGGTATATTTCTCATGGGAAATAACAACATTATTACCCTTTCCATTTAATCTAAGATGCCGTCGATTGTAGAATGCATTCCTCTTTCAGGGATGCTGAAATGTGAAAAAATGTGTCACAAATTTAATGAAATACAGTATTAAAATAGTTATTTATCTTGAACACCCATGCCTGAAGGGTGAGAGAGGGCTTACAGGGCTCCAGTTTGTTTTCCTGGAAAAATGTAAAGAAGGGAGGGGGGATCAATGTGGAGTCCTCCTTTAGTAAAAGGCGAAAGATTTATACGATCTGAAGAGAAACCAGAGTATGTGGAGTCCTCCTGAAGGCTTTATTACATACACAATGTGACGAAGATGAAGGAAAGGTAGCGTTTTCTGTGAGTGGTGCGGTTGTGCTCACCTTTGAGCAGGAAGCAGACTTGGAACCTTTTTCTGTTCTTGACATTTATTGAGCGTTAACAGCATACAAGACAGTACTCAGTACTTACCCATATGAGCTCAGATAAACTTCACAATAGCCCTGAGAGGTAGCTATTAATATTAATGTGAATTCATTTTGCAGATGCGGTACCAATAGGTCAAGTTATGTACCAAGGTCACAGAGTAGGCATTTACACTTTAGTAAAGAGACAAAGGGATAAACATTTTGACTAAGAGTCCAATTTAAAATTAACTTTGCATTCCATCTCAGTGATACTAAATTTGTGGGCTAAAGATCAGAAGAGTCATGGGTCTTAGATCTTTAGATGACTTTGAGAAGCTGCTTCAAAACATGAATATTCTTAGACCAGAGGCCAGATTAATTAATATTAGACTCCCCAGGCCTCAGGTCTCCTGTTTTTTGTTTGTTTGTTAACAGTTTTATAAAAGGCTTCATGTGGAAGCATGAAAGAGTATACCTATGCAAGAGGAAGTGAAAGTATGAAGGATGGTGTTGGTGCATGCTCAAGCCCAGTTCCAGCAAGCCTTGCGGTTAGGAGGTATTTGGATTAGTTCTAGGCCATCACCAGGTGTTTATTAATTTGGAGCTCTTTTGGGCCTCTCCAGGATTATTATGGTCTGAATACCAAATATGCAGTGTGGGCCAAAACTCTTGGCCATGGAACTGTGGTTCTCTGCCCTTGTAGGGGGCTCTTCCTCAGATATAATCTTCTATGAATACATCTCACAAAATCTTCTTTGGTTCCTTCATGTGATTTAGGATGATGATCTACTCAGTGATCATGGTTTATTTCATAGTAACTGAAAGAAAATGGTGGGATATGTATGAAATGCCAGGGTTGCCCTGTCTATCATCTCTCTCTCTCTCTGTGTCTCTGTCTCTCTCTCTCTCCATCCATCCATCCTATCATCTAATGACCATTTTCCTTTTAACTTCTCTTGAAAAGGATAGAAAATACTAAGAGCATTTAGGCATGTCCTCTCTCTGCCCCATTCTTATGTGTATATTGCAAAGATGGATAATTTAGAAGTTAAAAGAAGTTCTTAAGTTGTCCCCCCATTGAAAGATGGAAAGAGAAGTAGGGTGGTATCACGGAGTATGTTCTATTGCTAAGTCCAGCCACTTAGTCTTCCTCCTTTTGCAGTACATGTGTTGTGTGTACATGTGTGTGTAATTCACTATAATGCTCCCATAACTTTTTAGTCATTTCAAATTCCTGATCGGTTCTAGCTAAGTCAATGTATATCTTAGTGCTGATCTTGCTTTATAAAAACATAGAGAAGAGTCTTTTAAATTTCATTTTGATGCT
Source organism: Crocuta crocuta (assembly GCF_008692635.1). Taxonomy (NCBI): domain Eukaryota; kingdom Metazoa; phylum Chordata; class Mammalia; order Carnivora; family Hyaenidae; genus Crocuta; species Crocuta crocuta. The sequence continues at coordinate 2,217,641 of NW_027531893.1, forward strand.
ATTTGGAACATTGGTCTTTCATGTGTTGAAGGAAAGACTGTTTAGAAATTGCCAGGGGAAGGGTCTTATTTCCCTCCACCGACTATGTGACACTTCTCTTTCTACCCCTTATTCCTTTTCTCCTGTTCCTCCTCCTTTTTCTCTCTGACTCTTCTTTTGTTTTCTCCTTTCATTTTCTTGCTTTCCCACATTCTCCTTGCTCATGCTACAGGCTGTCATTAGCACCTGACACCATCAAATGAACTCACTAGAGCCAATAGATATGCCAGGGGTCTTCCTGCTTTGTTTCATTGAAAACATTGCCAGAAATATGTTTACTTCCTGGTATTCTTGGAAAAGCCTACAGGGAAATCCAAATTTGGAAAATTCAGGACAGGGAAATCCACAACAGCCCGCCCGGGCATTTCCATGAAAGACCAGACACTGCAGTGCCCTCCCTAAGAGCAATTAAGAAATACTCACTGACTCTGAAATGCTGAGAACAAANTGGGTGTTATATGGAAACCAACTTGACAATAATCTATCTAAAAAAAAAAAAAAGAAATCCTCACTGCTACAGATTTCTTGATGAGCTTTGGATGAAATGAATGGTGGGCCTGGAAAGATCCATGTTGAGACCCCATTTCAATGTTCAAGCACTTACTGACATAGTAATACCTGCCATAATTGAATCTTTTTTTTCTAAGCACCCAGAAATGTAGAATTTACCTTGGCAGTGACTCAGGAAGCTTTTCGGTGGCACATGGGAAAGGGTTGCACAGAAGCACCCCATCCTGGGGGAGAAAACTGATCATTTACTCCAGTAAAGTCGATGCCATATGGATCTAATTTATTTCTGAAACGAGCTGGCAGCAGTAGCATGCATCAGACCTACATGGTATGGATCTGCAGGCTTTGGCAAAGAGAAAATCCCGAGTATTAAATATTAACCCAGGAATCCTGCTTCTGCTTAAAAGCAACAGCTCTGGTCAGACTCCAGTTCAGTTTTTTCATCAGTAAAATGGAGATAATGACAGTTATCTACTCATTAAGATTTTGCAAGGAGGAAGTGGAATAACGTCAATAAAGTGCTCAGCCTAGTGCTTGGTACATAATGCTTAATCATTGGCAACTATTGTTGCATTTCTTTGAAAGCAAAGCTACAGGAATTATGAGTTGAGATTTCCCTACAAGAAGTGAAAGTGAAAGCAGCTTCCCAAATAAACTTCAGAGTGTTGCTCGCTGCTCCTTTCCTTTTCTAGTGTGTGAGTGTTTGGTCTCCTCCTACACCATACGCCCCACCCCAGACAAGGGAGGTGGGGAGGAAGAGGTGTGACAGTCACTGAGTGAGGGGAGGGTGTGATTGTAAATCAAGTTTGGGATGAGGAGAGAGACCTACTTATCTGAATGTGTTCCCTCATATTGGCTCCAAGAATTGCTACTAAGAATAGTGGATGCAGGGTCATTTGGTCACCTACAGAGTGTGAAATAGAGCCCCTGCTCGGAAGATGGGACCATTTCTGGGCTCATCTGTGTGTTCAACAAACCTCACTTGTCTTTGGAATTGGTTTTATTTAAGAACATAGAGATTTCAGTTCTATGGGATGTTGCAGTTTCCCCTTTGGTTTGGGGGAGAAGTGCTGTGGACTCGAGCTTGGGTTTGGGCCTAATGTAATCTCTTTTAAAAACAAAACTGAATAAGCCAAAAATTATCTAGGGTATGTGGCGGTCTTGCCCATCAGTATTTTGGCCCAAGTAGAAGTTAGCCTGAGCTCTAGCATCAGCGAGTTCGCTTGCTGTGTGCATCAGTTTTCTTCCTGTCCCTCTTCTTTCTTTCTTTTTCTCTTTTTCTTTCTTTCTTTCTTTCTTTCTTTCTTTCTTTCTTTCTTTCTTTCTTTCTTTCTTTCTTTCTTTCCTTTCTTTCTTATGATACATACAGTCATTTTATTTATTTATTTATTTATTTAAAATAGTTTATTGTCAAGTTGGTTTCCATATAACACCCAGTGCTCATCCCCACTTCTTTCTAAAGCTTCTCAGCTGACCTCCTTGCTGTTTGCTTTGTTCTTTTAGTCTGTTGCATTGTGAGTTGACCTATAATTTTTCTCTCTCAAGTAGCAGGTCGTTGCCCCCAGGAAATGCACTTGTATGCGCCAGTATTTAAACAAAAGGTCCTGTATGTAAAGTGAGTCTCGTTTAGAGACTGTAGTCTGATGTAACAAATGCGTTCCTTAAGAATTTTGATCTCTGTTAGCAGTGATTGGTGGGAAGTTTCTAGAAGGTGTGACATCATTTAGTCCCCATATTTTCATGCCATCCTTAAACATAAAAAACATTGAAATGATCCAGCAAGTTGTCATCTGACATGACATTTGACTGCCAAGTATGGGTAACCATTTGAAGAGGAACAGAGCAGTGTTTGATATTTAAGCTTTTATATAAAACGTACTCTCTGTTGACACATAGTAAGCCTCTTGTAAACATGTCTTGATTGAATAAATGAGTGCAATTATGCAATCTGGAAAAGCGGTTAGAAAATGAGTTGAGATAGGTCTGGGTTTAATATAGAAGCAGAAGGAAGTGGTACGGAGAGGAAGCCCTGAACAGGAAACAGTATGTTTATAGTAACAGAAGGGTCAGGGGGGGTTAAGTCTGTGAAACTTCTAACAGCTATGGTTGAAGAAACATGTCAGTTTTGTTTTCTTAAATTTCCAATCTGCCAGGACCAATACTTTAATAAAATTCAATAACAGTGAATCACTGCAAAAATGATCATGTGACATAAAGATTTACAAGTGCCTACTTTCATTTTCTGTGCATAGCTCATACAGGACCTGTGAAAAAACAGTTCACTGACCTACAACAGGCTCCAAACACACTTTGAGTAGCACTAGTGTAGGGAATGGTCAGAGATAGAACTCAGAAGAGGTTGGAGCTGGATTGTCAAGAATCTTGCACATGATTATAGGATTCCAACCTTTAAGCCATCAAAAGTGACACAAATTATCTTCCTTGCATTGTAGGTAGCATGCTTAAAACTTTTGTGCTGAATGTATGGCTGATGAAACATACACAGTAAGATCTTGGATTGCAAGTAGCGTGTTCTGCATGTGTTCAACAAGACGAGCAAACGTTCCTAACACATTTTGACTTGATAAACGAGCCATGTCTTGCAATAATGTAGTATGTGATGCTGAATGTCACATGATCACAACTAAGCCAATGGATCCTCTCTCTCTCTTTCTTTCTTTCTTTCTCTTTCTTTCTTTCTTTCTTTCTTTCTTTCTTTCTTTCTTTCTTTCTTTCTTTCTTTCTTTCTTTCTCGCTCTCGCTCTCGCTCTCTCGCTCGCTGAGGGGTGATTGTCTCCCATGCTCAGATGCTTGGTCTCAGGCCACGGTGTTTGGTAGAAATCAGTGGTTTTTCAGAATGTTTAAAGGTGCCCACACCAGGCACTAGTATATTTTTTGTCACTTCAAAGCACCTGTGGACAGCCCTTTGCTTTTCCATACAAGAGTAAGTTTAGAAATGCTTTGCTCTATTCTAGGTCAGGCTGCCTGCAGACAGAGACCCTTTCCTCTGCTACCTTATTGCCAGTGACATTAAATACAGTATATGGCAAGAGTTTATTAACACTGTACTATAGTCAAAATCCGTGTGAGCATATCCAATGGCCCCCCATGCAGAAAAAGGTTGAAAAGAAAGGCAGTAAGAAGATGATTACAGTGGAAGTCAGGAAGGAAATCACTGAGAAGCGAGAACGAGGTATGCGAGTGGCTGAAGTTGCAAGATTATATAAGAAGTCTACATCTGCATCTCGTCTGCAGAGGAGTTAGAAAAAAAGGCAGAGGAATCCCTCACTCCAAAGGAGATTAGGGAGATGTGTCGAATGTGGGAAACAGTGCAAACTTTGTAGAAAAGCACCACCCCCATAAGGCGGTAGCAGTGCCAGCGATAAACCTGTTTTAACAAAGCAATGTCCCATTTCCACCAAATCCTCAAAAGGAGGCAGGACCAAGTGTCATTGGAGAGGCTCCTTGTTAAATTTGCATGAAAAGGAAAAGATTCCATTGAGCCAAAAGATAGCAGTGATTCTCTAAGTGATAGTGAAAGTCGTCCTACACAGTAACCCTCCTCTCTCCTTTCCCTCACATCAGCCACGAAGGTTTTTGAAGGTAAGTGCAGGTTAATTTGTTTATTTTTCTTTATATTTTGTACTTTCCTTATTATTTTGTATCACATTACAGTATTGTAATCATTTTGTATGAGTGTTTTTTGAGTTGGGGAACGAATCATCTGAGCTTCCATTATTTTTTATGGGGAAATTTGCTTTGATATTCAAATGTTTTGGATTTCAAGCATGTTTCTGAAATGAATTCTGCTCACCAACCATGGTTTTACTGTATATAAAAAACTGCTTCAGTTTAGCAGATACTGGTTAATGTCCTATAATTTGCTCAGTACTTTTTTATTTTGGAAATAAAGAAACTCACTTGTGGAGATTCAGGTTGGTTGGGTAAAGGAGCGCTTTTTATCACCTAGGGTTTCCCTCCCCTTTTCTCTATCTTGCATCTGTTACATCTGAGGTGGTTGGATTTTCCAGCAGGTTCCTCAGGAGACCAGAACTGATCTGTGAGCCCTTCTGCTGTTTGTTGTCCTGTTGTCTTATGATGTCTTTACAGTCACCAGGTTTCAAGATGCTACGAGTACAAAGGACCAAACTGCTGGGCAGGCTGGGACTCAGCTGGTCCCAAGGGCTGCACCACAAAGCCGTGATGGCCGTGAGGCGGGAGGACGTGAATGCCTGGGAGCGGAGGGCACCTCTGGCCCCCCGGCACATCAAAGGGATCACCAACCTGGGCTACAAAGTCTTAATACAGCCTTCCAACCGGCGGGCCATTCATGACAAGGTAAACATTTCTAATTTTTTAAGTATGTGAGGATAAAATGACCCTGTATACGACAATGAAGGAGCATCGGGGTAAAAATAACATATGTTTGTTACTGTCACGTAAGTGCCACATGACAGTATTCCTTTCCTTTGATTATAATGAGATTCTAGTTAGGGTTTTTACTTGAGTCCAGTGTTTAGGCAGTAAGTGTTATTTTCACCCCATTCCATGCTTTCTCCAGCTGAGGGGTGGGGGGATTGCCTTTAGCAGGAGGTGGTGACCTACAGCCATCATCTCCAGGTGTGATCCTGGTTCTGGGGCTGGGGAGACAAAGGCCAGTAAAAAACTACTGCATTTCCTAGGAATAAATCACTTTCCTACATAATCATCAGACCTAAGAAATTAATAATCCCGTAATATCATTTCACATAGCCCATCTCAAATTCTCCATTGTCTCAAAGGTGATTTTTAAAATTTTAATTGAGGCTTAATTAAGGTTCGTTGCATTCATTGTTATGTCTGTTTAGTTCTTTTAGTCTAGAACAGCCTATCCTTTTGATTTGTCACATGCACTCTTTTTGTAGAGTCCAGGCTAGTTGACTTGTAGAATAATCTGCTTCTGGGTGTAATTAGTCTGGTTTTTGTCCTGGTGATTAGATTGAGGGTTAAACACTTTTGCTATGAATATTATATAAGTGGTCTATGTTCTTCCTATTGTATCACACCAGAGACACAAAATATCAGGTTGTCCCAAGGTTAGAAATCGGTGGTCACTTGGCTGAGGTGGTTCTCACCGATCTCTCCATTGGATAAGTACCTTTTTCCCTTTGTAATTACTGAGTCATCTGTGGGATGAGATTTTGGGACCTGTGAATCTCTTGTTTGTGTCTCAACCATCTTTTGCCAAGATGTTAGCATCCATTGATAATCTTTGCCTGAATCATTTTTTTCCCATGGAAGCTTGCATAATGATGATTTTCTAATTTCATCACTCTTCTAAGTTTATTTGCTGATATTCTTCTGCAGAAAAGAGATTTCCTTTAGTTTCTCTTTTCTCATTTGCTCTTTCGAGTATCATTATAGATGCATGAGCCTTTTCCATTTATGATAATCTATTAACCATTTTTTAAAATGTCCTAATTATCCCACATTTGAGATAGAGGGTCTCTTTAAGGGTGGTCCTATGTCCTTTGGACATGAACTCATTTATTTTTGAGCTTTCTTGTTTCCTGCAACAACAAATGGTCTTAGCCTCACCTTGCGCCTTTTTTTTTGGCCCCACACCTGGGATTAGCCATTTCATCAGGGAACTCTGATTTCTTTTAGTATATAGAAACCAAGATCTGATATCTGGCTTAGGTGTGCTTATTTTTACTAGGATATTGTCGCTCTTAGCCCTGTTAGTGGACAAACCTAAGAAATACACAGATTACACACACACACACACACACACACACACACACCCATATATATACATATACATATAATACACACATGCGTATAATATACGTGTACATATATTATTTAATCATGAGTTAATACTGATATTTCCAATTAAAACTTTAACATTGCAGGTTTTTCTTACCTTTAAAATTTTATATTTGTATCTATTTTCTCCAGCAATGAAAATTTTAATTCTTTATAACATTAATTCATACTTTTTATTTTATCCTATATTACACACAATAGTTTTGGAATTGCAATACTAATATACTACTAACAGTAAACGTATTAATACTAAGAGAATAGATCTTAAAAGTTCTCATCAGAAGAAAAAAATTTTTGTAACTATGCATAATGATGGATGTTAACTAGACTTATTATGGTGATCAACTTACAATGCATACACATATTGATTATTATGTTGTACTCCTGAAACTAATATAATGTATGTCAATTATACCTCAATACAAAAATAAACCTATTAAATGGAGTTTAATATTTTTTGAGTTAAAAATTATTTCTTTGATTTTTGGATACATCTCACAACAAATATTCAGAGTGCCGTATTCAAGTTATTTGAATTATTCAATGTATAGTGACGCTGTCAATGTTATATAGAGTTGGATTTATTTATGTTTTTTCTATACATTTTAGTGGTTGCTTTCATATCCCTTTTGATTGAATTATATTTTTAAAATAAGTGAAACATTTACAAGTTTCAAAGTTTAAAACTATGTAAAATGATGTGCTGCAGAGAAGCCTTCCTCTTATCTTAATTCCTTACATGCTCTTCCCACCCACTCCATAGGTTACTGTTGTCATTAGTTTCTGATCTATTATTCCTATGTTTCTGTTTGCAACAATGTGCATGTGTTTGTGTGTTTGTGTATGTGTGTGTGTGTGTATTCATATTTTCCCCTCCAGTTTATATAGAAGATCGTATACTACACTACACATATGCTATTGCACCTGATTTGTTTAGTCAGCAACGTACCCTGGCACTCACTTCATGTCTGTTCATAGAGATCTGCTTCATTCCATTTAATGGCTGTGTTGTAATTATTCGGTTGTAACTACTCCATGATTTATTGTGATTTATTTAAGCAGTCTACTATACATGGCCAAATAGATTATTTTCAAAGAAACGAAGTATGAATTATATGTTCATCCTTGTAGTGTCTTTCTTATGCATCTATTGCTTCCTTTGAAGTAGATTCTTAACTAGATTCATCTTCCTTTTATTCAACTGCCACTTTTGATGCTCTTTTAATTCTGCCTGGATCATGCTACCCCATTTGTTTAGAAATCTGAAATGCCTGTCTATTGCTTCCATGTACTAGCTATTCAACCTAAGCTGAATATATACTTCTTCAATACCTCTTACTGACACTACCACCTTGCATTTCCCACCTCCATCTCTCCAAGTTTTACCTTGCCTTTAAGATCACTTAAAAGTTTCATATTTCCTTGATAATCTCACCCAGGAATTGTCTCAATATTCATTAAACTACTGTATCACTTAGATTCTGCCGTGCTTAATTCTTTTGAATTTGGTCTCATTTACTGTGCTCCTGACTTCTTTTTGCTGTATTTTGTTAGTTCCTTTATAGGATAGATGTTGTCTGCCTTTTTTTGTGTCTTATCATCTCATCTCTAGCACATTCCACTGGACAGAGTAGGGCAGTTATAAATACTAATTGAATGAAAAAGAAAGAAAGAACGTAAGGTAAACATTGCAGATATATGTTTTCTTTTAAAAATGCCTGAGGAAGGGGCGCCTGGGTGGCTCAACTGGTTAAATGTCCAACTCTTCATTTTGGCTTAGGTCATGATCTCACAGTCATGGCATCCACACCCAGTGTGGAGCCTGCTTAAGATTCTCTGTCTCTCCCTCTGTCCCCCCAACACTGCTCACACTGTCTCTCAAAGAAAGAAAGAAAGAAAGAAAGAGAGAAAGAAAGAAAGAAAGAAAGAAAGAAAGAAAGAAAGAAAGAAAACCTGAGTAATAAATCACTATTTTGCATTGGTTGTTTCAGTGCATTGTTGATACAAATTATACATCTCACAAGTACTTTTAAATCATGTGCACTAGTGGTTATGATTAAACTATTAACTGCTCTTAAATAAGAGTAGGTGGTAAATTTTCTAATTTTTTTTTGCTACAAAAGTCAAACATGTTAAATTGATCTGTAGCCAGAAAGTAAAAATATCAGAAACAGTTTTTCTGTTATTTGTTCTAATCCATACAGAATCTATGCCTTCAAAAGATTGTGCCTTTAATTGCTACACTTATTTATTAAAGAAAACATGAATACAAAAAATCAGGGACATAACTTTTAACCAAAACTGCATTTTCAGGAATATGTTAAAGCTGGTGGCGTTCTTCAGGAGGATATTTCTGAAGCTTGTCTCATCTTGGGAGTTAAAAGACCCCCGGAGGAAAAATTAATGTCTAGGAAGACTTATGCATTCTTCTCCCACACAATAAAGGCTCAGGAGGCCAATATGGGCTTGTTGGATGAGATTCTAAGAAAGGTAATTAGTGACCAGTAATCATAAATGTTGACATAGAAACAATATTTCTTTTTACTTTTAACTGTCAAGTGACGTTTTAGTTTTCTTTTGGCATCTAGGAAACACATCACGTTATTCACTTCTGGAGGGAAAGGTGGTCTGTGAGCCAGTAATTCTGGCTTGAATGGTTCTGCTGCTTTTAGGGATCCTCTGCGGTGCAAGTTTGGAGATTGTAGTAAGAGAAACCAAACAAATTTCATTCTTTTTGTATTCTCAAATGGAAAGAATGATAGGAGTCTTCCCCCAAAATGATTAGCAATCTATAAGAATTGGTCAGTTGTAGAATTTTGTTGCTGAAAAGAGCCCCAGGGATCATATAATCCACCCCCCTCAGTTTTCATTTGGAGCCCAGAGAGGCAAAGTGACTCAACTCAGGTTGCACAGCTCTGTAGTGCCAGACTTGGACTGGGGATTATTTTTACGTTTGTTAACATTCAGAAAGGAAAAAATATTTTTTTGAGAAACAAATACTATGGAAAAACTATCAACTGTTTAAAACACAAAGTAGTCCTTCAACAAATATTTGCTTGGTGTCTGTAATGTGTCTGACACCGCTCAGTGCAGTGGCAATAAAGTAATTGTCTTCATGGAGCTTACGTTCTAGTGGGAGGAAACAGATGATAAATATATAAGTAAGACATCTCATCTATCACTAGGAGACATGTGCGATAGAGATAAATATGATACAGAAGGAGAAAAGGGGTGTTGGGCACCACGGGTGGTGACAGTAGTTTAAATAGGATGATCAGGGAACACCTTGGTATTGAGCAAAAATTGGAAGGAGGTGAAGGATCAAGTCATATCCATTGGAGAAGAGTCTTCCAAACAGAAAACAGAGTAGTGCAAAGTCCTGAAGGTCTGGCTGAGTGGGGGTTAGAGTAAATCATGTCCTAAAGTCCTTATTCAGCCTGTGGTGTTGATAATATTGGAGGTGGGAGGAGAAAATTGATAAGATTGTTAGTCTAGACTAGTATGGATGCCAGGTTACAAATGACAGTGGCTCATGTGAGGGTGGTGGCAATGAGGTGGTGATACACAGACCAAGATTTGGTTTATTTTTGAGATCCTGCAGGGGTTACTGATGAAATGATTGTTGAATATGAGAAAAAACAGAATCAGAGAGGAGTCCAAGGTTTTAGCCTGAGAATTTGAAGGAATTGCCGCCGACCGAGATGATGCTAGTACTAGAGGCAGCAGGCTTCGGTGGGAGGATCAGGAATCGACTTTAGGGCCTGTTGAGTTCAGTTCGTCCATTAGACATTTAAGGAGGTTTTGGATTTTAGACATGAGATTTTAAGAAGATACTGAGTCGGCTGTTGATACAAGTTTATAGCCCAGGAGGGCGGCTTCTCCTGACACATGCATTTTGTTATCAGAGACTTGATGGCATCTAAGACCATGAGACTGGATGAAGGTAGGTAGTGAGTGTGGATAGAGAAGGCCAAGGTCCCAGTCCTGGGGTAAGGGTGTTAGAGCATTAGCAACTAGACTAGAACCTGAGAACAGGCAGAGGACAGGAGACTTCACAAACATAAAAGCAACGGAGGACCTGTGTTTTGTTAAGGCCGATAGCACACTCAAATATGCTAGACCTGGGCTAGTTAGTTTCCAGTGGTTCTGAAGAACAAATTCAAAAAGTAATTAATGGAAATAATATTATAAGAGGAAAGTTTCACGTAAGTAGATAAACTTAAAAAGTACTTTAGAAACATTTTGTTGCTATGTGAACTTTTGTCAAGCAGAATGGGCATGGCCACTTTGGGGCAGCATTTTGTAACCTATTACTTGGAGATGGATGAATAGTAAATATTCTGGAATTCAGGCACATGGTAAAAATCATATGATATTTAAGGAAATATAATGACTGTTTAAAACATCCTATAATTACAGTGTGTTATAGTGAATTCTATTAATTCATGCATTTAAGCATGAATTAACAGGGCATTCCTGAAAGGGAAGATTCCCAAAGATAGAGGAAGAATGCAGTTTTAGCAAAGCTGAGAAAGTGAAAAGCAGGCAGCATGTACTCCTACTTTGTAAATGAAGCTTATTTGTAAAAGGATGGAGAGAGAAAAGAGAGAAGGAAGAAGGAAGGAAGGTAGAGAGAGAAAGAATGAGAAAGATTTCTGTGTATGGACTTGAGAGGGAGTTGTGTTATTTTTAAGCTGGGAAGGGGCAGCGTACAAAGGGGTGATGCGGGAAAGAGAAAGTTCAAGAGTGGTGTGAGAGGACGTGGGGAAAAGCTGGGATCCAGCTCATGGAGATTCGCGGAAGGAGGGACTTCTTTTCTTTGAGACTAGAAGAAAGGATGTGGGGGGAGTGGGCCTATAGAAACATTTGTAGATGGTGCTGGCCTAAAAGTTAGAGGAATTAATGCCTTTCTTATTTCATTAACTACCATCAAGGAGCATTTGGCACCCTGCTAGGACCATTCTTTAATATCAAATCATAAACCTATTATTGGTTTGTGACCCAGCATTTTCTAAATATTTCATGGTGCAACTAATGGTAACTTATAAAGTCAAGTCAAGATATATTTTATAAGAGGAAGAAATGTGAAAATTTACTTGCTTATACATGTGCTTTACTCATTGATATTAAACTTGATGGGTCTGAGGGAAAATCTTTTATTCTTTCTTCAGGAAATCCGACTTATTGATTATGAGAAAATGGTGGATCATAGAGGAATACGGGTAGTGGCATTTGGGCAGTGGGCAGGTGTAGCAGGTAGGTATGCCAGGGATTTTCCAACACCCACTTTCTGAATTTGCCTGGGGAGTAACTGTGTGTTTTCTTTTTTCCTGTGGCAAGGGCATGGAAGTGTTCATTTCTACTAATAAAAATAAACATGGGTGAGGGCGCCTGGGTGGCTTAGTCAGTTAAGCATCCGACTTTCGCTTAGGTCATGATCTCGTGGTTCGTGGGTTCAAGCCCCACGTTGGGCTCTGTGCTGACTGCCAGCTCGGAGCCTGGAGCCTGTTTCAGTCTGTGACTCCCTCTCTCTCTGACCCTTCCCTGCTCACGCTGTCTCTCTCTCTCTCTCTCTCTCCTAGAAATAAATAAAACATAAAAAAAATAAAATAAACATGGGTGTGTGACTAAGGGTGACGAATATTAGGGGAATGCGATAAGAAGGCAAATCATTAAATACCTTTATAACAAAAGTTAAAAAAGAAAGATCAGGGTAAAGGAGAACAACTATGAATAGGGTCTGACTTTTTAGGTACTTCTGTCTGGAAGACTAAGAGAGGTCAGTTTGGTGATGAGAAGTTGTGGAGAAGAAGAAAGGGAAAAGATACAAGGGTAGGAACCAGGAGAGGAACAGTTTAGAAAGTATAAGAGCTGGAGTTCGGGGGAAACTACACTTGATTTTTGTCCCATTAGTACTTTGAACCTTCTTTAGTTGAGAAAACATCACCTTATGTTATAACTCTGCATCAGATTAGACTAAATGAAGGTGTGTGATTGTTAAGACAAACAGAAAAGTTGTGGGGATATAGGACAGTAAGACACCATCAGCCACTCTGACCTAATTGACAGTTATTCAATACTCAACCCAGATGGCCCATATGCCGGGTCACAAAACAATTTTTAATAAATATCAAATGTTGGGGCGCCTGGGTGGCTCAGTTGGTTGGGCGTCTGACTTCAGCTCAGGTCATGATCTCATGGCTCATGGGTTCGAGCCCCACATTGGGCTCTGTGCTCACAGCTAGCTCGGAGCCTGGAACCTGCTTCAGATTCTGTATCTCCCTCTCTCTCTGACCCTCCGCTGCTCACGCTGTCTCTGTCTCTCAGAAATAAATAAAACGTTAAAATTTTTTTTAAATAAATAAATATAAAATGTTGAAGTCATAGAGTATGTGCTCTGACTGTAATAAAGTTGAGTTTGAAATAAAAATATTTAGAAAATTTCCAGATATTTGGCAGATAAAAATATATGCTTGAATAATTCATGAGTCAAGAAGCAATCACAGGAAAATTTAGAATGTACTTTGAATTGAATGAAAATTTAGAACAACATACCAAAATTTATGAGGTGCAGATGAAGTGGAGCTTAGAAGGAGACATTTTTATTAGGAAAGGAGAAAGTCCAAATTAGTGATCTAATGTCCATCTTACAAAGCAAGAAAATGAAGAAGTAATTAAACCCAAAGCAAATACAAGGAAAGGAATAATAAAAATAAGAGGGGAAGTCAGTGAAATCTAAAGCTAGTTAAACAAATCAATAAAATTGATAGACTTCCAGTTAGGCTGATTAAAAAAAAATAGAGAGAGAAGCCACAATTTACCAATATTAGGAATACAAGGGGGTCCATTACCATGTGTCCTACAGACATTAAAAGGGTAAGAAAATATTATGAATAGGCCACTAAACTTGACAATGTTGATCAAATAGACAAATCCCTGATGGACAAAAATTACCAACACCAACTCAAGAGGAAATAAAAAATCTGAATATCAATATACTAAAGAAATTCTAATCATAGGCATTTATCAAGAGAAATGAATTATTTTTTGTAAATACTTATTTCTAGTAGCTTCATTCATAGTAGCTTAGAAACAGTTCTAATGTCCATCAGCAGAGGAGTGGGTAAATAAATTGTGATATATCCATAAAATATAACACTCCTGCATCATTAAAAAGAAGTGAACTACTAATACACTCAATTATGTAGGAATCCCAAAACATTATGCTGAGTCAAAGCAGCCACACAAAAAGAGTATATACTTATCATTTTATTTATATGAAACTGCAGAAGTAACTACTCTCTGTAGAGAGAAATAAGGTCAGTAGTTTTCTGGGGCAAAGGATTGGGATGAATTGAGTGGGGTGATGGAAATATTTTATATCTCGATTATGTCAGTGATAATATGGGTGTATACATATGTTCACAGTTATCAAATGATACATTATAAATTGGTATGTTTTATTAAATATAAATTACTCTTTTAAAAGTTGACTTGAGAGAAAAGATCAAAGAACATTTGGAAGGGATGCAGAGAGGGAACCTTATGTTCCTAAAAAGAAGGGGAGAATGGATGATGAGGTCTTTGTTATGGGTATGGTGAGTTTTTGTTGTTTGAATCCAAATGGAAAAATCCATCAGGTAGTTGATTAATTCTTGAAATGAAATGTCTGTGTTAGAGATACAGACTTGGGGTCAGCAGCATACAGAGTACTTGAAATTTAGGACTGGATGAAATTAGCTAAGGAAAAATATGTAGAGATTGAAGAGAATAGGTCCCTGGACAGAATCCTGACACTGATTAAGGTATAAGGAAAGGGCAGGGAACACTAATTTAAAGGAAATGGGCATGGGAGGAGGCACCTACAGAAATGTGGGAGGAAAATTTCAAGTCAGAGATGCTGAGGGAAGAGAGGATTCCAATAGAGACGGATTCCATGTTGCCAAATATCTCTGACAAGCAAGTCAAGATGTGTCAGTTGTCCACTGAGTTTAGCTATTTAGGTCACTAAAAATGCTGACAACAGTCATAGGTAGGGTCAATGGTGACCTTGTTTTTGTTTGTTCATTAGTTTTGGTTCAAGAGGAATGTACGTATCTTTAAATGTTGGTAAGAGTGAATAGGGAGGGATAGTCAATGAAATAATAATTCAAGAGTGAATTCCTTAGAGAAGAAATGGGAAGAGATGGGATCTGGAGTAAAGGTGGAGATTAACGTTAGAGAAGAGGGACACTCTTTCCATTTTGGCACATTGAAAGTGGAAGGGATAGGTAGAGACACAGCGGAGATAGTACTTTTGATGGCCGCAAGTTGAGGGGATGGGTAAGGTGACCACCAGGGCCCCCTCTAAATCTGAGATCCTGTGGTCTGTGCTTCCTCAGAGCACCGAGCAGGTTGCAGGATGGTCAGAGAAAGCAGTTCTGACTCCTCCTGACTAATGGTTTTTCTCTTGGTCTGATTCTGCAATAGGGATGATCAACATTTTACATGGAATGGGGTTAAGGCTCCTTGCTCTGGGACATCACACACCTTTTATGGTGAGATGTGTGTTTTGTTTATTTTTTGAAAATACATATCGTACTTTAAGAACAGGAAAATATCTTAGGATGTAGACTAACCTGAATTCATGTGTGCTTGCTTTCAGCACATTGGCATGGCTCATAACTACAGGAACAGCAGTCAGGCTGTGCAAGCCGTTCGCGATGCCGGCTATGAAATATCTCTGGGTTTGATGCCAAAATCGATAGGGCCCTTGACATTTGTGTTCACAGGGACTGGTAATGTATCTAAGGTAACTTCTTAGATACTTCTAAGAATGTCTGCTTTCTGTAAAGCAGTCAAAATTCTAAAACTAACCCAAAGGATGTGAGCATTTTGTGGGCCCTGCTTTTGGATGAGTGGGCATTCTGTTTTTGGTACTTTTCTTACCTATGTGCTTTTCCCATAGTAAAGAGCAGTAATGGTCCAAACTTATTTCCTTTGCTTTTAGTTGACTCCAAGCTGTCAGAGGCTTTGAACACATTTTCTTTTTAAAGGGCTAAATTACTGTTAATGGTATAAAGGTCTGCTCTTAGGGAGATCTGTTTTACCTTCATCACTGGGTTGTCCAGAAGTTTGGAAGTGACCACAGGATGTAAACTTTTTAAAATGACTTGGAGTTTTGCCAGTAAGATTTTAGGAAGCCTAATTCAGGATTGGAATTAATACTTTCTTCCTTTTGGGGTGGTTTTGAGAAGACATTTGTGATCCCCCAGAGAAACTTGTAATTGTGAAAGAGATCTTTCAATGAAAATATTTTATAAACAGGACATTGCTATTTGTATTATACTGTGAGATAGGCACATAACTCTTTTTCCGTAGGAAATATAATTTCCTCACTTAAAATAATTCTG
This sequence comes from Crocuta crocuta, assembly GCF_008692635.1. Taxonomy (NCBI): domain Eukaryota; kingdom Metazoa; phylum Chordata; class Mammalia; order Carnivora; family Hyaenidae; genus Crocuta; species Crocuta crocuta. The sequence continues at coordinate 2,233,390 of NW_027531893.1, forward strand.
CAGCGGAGCAAACGTAAATAGAAATATTCTGTTGTGCTTTCATTTCTAAACACCCTTGTGTCTACTCTGAGTAGCTTAAATAAAAAACAAAGTAAAAGTAAAGCTCCTTCCAATTCATGCTGTTCACACTGGAATAAAAGCCAGTTTGTAGGCTGTGTGCAAGAAGCTTCCCTGTATTCTGAGTTGCAATCCTTGCTGTAGGGCAAGGCAAGTAGAGCTATATAATTATGGGAAACTAAATTGGAATCATTGCGCGAAGCCATGTTGGCTTTTTCTCTATTGATTTTTAGATTTGTACTCATGCATTATTTACAGGGAGCCCAAGAAATCTTCAATGAGTTACCCTGTGAATATGTGGAGCCACATGAATTAAAAGAAGTTTCCCAAAATGGAGGTAAGGGGGAGCATGATGACTGCATGTATCTTTTACTGTTTTTAACAGTTTCTGTGTTATAATATTTTATCACCATAAACCTTTATCATTTGTCACCTACTTTACTAATTTCTTTCTCTTCTGCAAGACCTGAGAAAAGTCTATGGGACGGTGTTAAGTCGCCATCATCATCTTGTCAGGAAAACAGATGGTGTGTACGATCCCGTAGAGTATGACAAATATCCTGAGCGCTACATAAGTCGTTTTAATACTGATGTGAGTATCACATTCAGCTTCTGAGTTAGTTGCACATAGTACACTATTATTAGGCTGTTTTCAAGGAGAGAAATTATGAATGTATATATTGTTTTTCAGTTCCCCATATTGACTTGTGAATCCTTTGCATTGGCCTTAAGAGTTGATGGCTTTCATTGATGTTGGGAGTGGCCTTTGCTTAGTGGTTTTGCTGGATATGTCCTTTGCTTTGCTGTCTCTGTTTCTACTTCAGGTCTGCATGTGCCCAATAACTCTAAACCATTTCTTGTGGGGTACTGTTTTCTGTATTAACTTGGACTCGTTAGTACTGTTGGCAAAGCACAATGTCTATGAGGTTTCATCTCAACCTAGATTTATCCTACCTCTGATCACAAATTGTACTCATAACCTCAGCCAGCCATCTTGCTTGAGGCACGGCACTGCTTACAGGGGACTAGAGTGAAATAGCTACATAAGCACAGACCCATCCTCACTGTTCAAGAAGTTACATACAGTTCAAAACAGGCCTCCTCGTCTAAGAATAACAATGTATTTGTGTGTTCTGTACTCATTAGTCATGGAAAGTTCTCCTCAAAATAAACCAACAAACCAAAAAAACAAAACAAACAAAACAAAAAGTGCATGCATTTATTTTGAAAAACAATGTTTTAAATAACTTTAAGTATGTTTGAATAAGAAGATTCTAGATTTTGGCATGAAATTTAGCTGTTCTAGCATGTCAAGCATGTTACAGAGAACTCTTACCTGTAGCTGGAGAATGCTTGTGAGGCTTGAGAAACAAAAATTATGAAACCAGTTTCAGACTGAAAAATTAAAAATTGAGTAAATTTACACCCCTCCTTTTTTCCCCAATCACAGAAGTGTTGGTGATTGGTTGCATCCTAAAACTTATAAGGACCTAGTTACCATATATGCATGTATGTAGCACATTTGTCCATGGAGCTTACAGATGTTATCCGATTTAATCTTTACAGCATTCCTTTGAGGAATGGGGTACGTATTATCCCCATCTGGCAGGTAAGGAAAATAGAACCCAGAGAAGTTGAGGTAGCATGATGTAGATTACATTCCTGGTGGTTGAGCTAGAAATAGAGTGCTAGGTCACTAGACTCTGTCCTTTCCTTTTTCTTGGCCATGCAGTTCATTAGAGAACAGAAATATTAATATATTTATGTTCATATACTTATGTATCATGGAATACTTCTACACTGAAATCTGGGTAGGTATTTATTGTCTTCACCTCACAAAACGAACAACGACCTGACAAATAACAGAGTCAATTAGAAGTAACATTAAATTATTTCTCATGAACTTTACTGATCGTTCTCTTTCAGCCTACTTTGTTGAGATTTCCTATTGCCTATCTTATGGAACTTGGCACTTGCTTTACAGATTGCGCCCTATACAACTTGTTTAATTAATGGAATCTACTGGGAACAAAACACCCCTCGATTACTAACTCGCCAAGATGTCCAGAGCCTCTTGGTTCCAGGCAAGTCCTCAGTTGCTGGTGTGGAAGGCTGCCCTGCATTATCACACAAGTAAGGACTTTTCTTTGGTAATGATGGCAGTTTTTAGCAGCAGGTCCCACTATTTAGGGTATCACCTATAGGAGATTCACATATCATAGGACTTGACTATTAATGACTAGTTGTCTACTTCATCCTACTTGATCTCTTGGCAGCATTTGCCAGTTAACCTTCCTCTTTCTTGAAACTCTCTTAACTCCACACGAAACGCAAAAGTAACCTCAGAAAGATTTGTGTCCCTATCTCCATCTCTCTCTAGTCTGTTACTTTTTTTCTCTGAAACTCATGATCATTTATTTTCCTGTGTTTATGATTTCTCTCCCTCCCATTAAAATTTAATGTCCTCATGGATAGCGGCCCTATTTATCTTGGCTTCAAGTACCCAGGATATTGGCTGACATAATTTGCATTCAAATAATGATTAAATGTTGAATTATATAATGAATCAATAAATATTTACGAGCACCTCATCTGCCTGGCACTCTGCTAACTTGAAGGGTAGAGAAAAGTTATGCTTTCTACTTTCTACTATATGATTGCTACCCTCAGGCATGTAACTGGCAAGAAGTAAATGGCAAGAAAATGCTAGGAACAATAAATAGCACAAGAGTTTAGAAGAAACTGGGAACATTGGGCTCAGCAAATCCTTGCTAGGGAGGACTGAGGGGGAAAGAGATTTCAACTTATAGGATTGGTGCTTAATAAATACAGAACCACCAAAGCACAATTTAAGACACAGCGAGTGCAGCAGTCTAGCTCTAGTGCAAAGTTTATAAAGGCAAGTGGGAGCTGCAGACTGGGCAGGAAATTTTTGGTTAACCACTAAAGGATTTCAAAAACTGGGCTGAGACTTTTGTTCTTAATTCTAGAGATTTCCCTGTATTAGCATGGAAAATTGTGGAATAGCTCTATACTCACAGACTCATCCCCAGTGTCCAAAAAGGTACCTAACAATTCCAAACCTTCTGAGGGGACACACTGCCCTCACCTCATATGAAGAACAATGTATTTGTGTGTTCTGTAATCATTGGTCATGCAAAGTACCCCTCAGAACAAACCTTGTGCTACTAAGCAGACTGCTGGTCGTGTAATCAGATATTCATAAGTTATCTAGAGTTGGCTGAATATATTAACTTTAGGTAGGCTGTTCCTTGTGATTTCTCTAGGGAAGGGGTTTTCCACTTTGATTCTTTTTTTTTTTAATCTTCCTCCTCTTTCTCTTCTTATTTTTGTGTGTGGGCACTACAACTCGTCTTGGGAAGATTGTCTATATCCCAGAAGAACACAGTGTCCCAAACAGTGAAGAGTAGGGAAAAGAGCTGAAGAACCCAGGAAATGCTTGGCATCCACACTTAAAGTTGTTCCAAGCACCTTTCATTTTTATTCATTTTTAATCTTGTTGAGAAGTTCCACACTTTCATCTGAGCGTTGATGTTATTTTCAGACTCGTGGCAATATGTGACATTTCAGCTGACACAGGAGGATCTATAGAGTTTATGACTGAATGCACGACAATAGAACGTCCCTTTTGTATGTATGATGCAGACCAGCACATTATTCATGACAGGTACGTTTGCCGAGGCTGTGGATGATAAGAGATACATAATAGCACATCACTTACTTACCTCTGTATAGTAGTTTAAAGTATTCAGTATTTTACATTTTTATGAAGGCTATGCAAGTACCAGAGATATGCTTAAACATATTTAAAAATTTGGTAGAAAACTACATGCAAATGCAAACACTTAGATACACACATGCTATACTTTAAATGGGAGATGGGTGGCTGAAGAAGGGAAGTTTTGTTTGAAAAGCCTTGTTTATTTTCTTATATACTTTGGTCCACAACTATAAATTAGTATGAAACAAACGTAATGGAGAAGATATCTGGAAATGTTAGAGCTTACAGATAACATTGTATGCATCTGAGTAAAGCATATTGCTTCTCCTAGTGTGGAAGGCTCTGGAATTCTGATGTGCTCCATTGACAGTTTGCCAGCACAACTTCCAATTGAAGCTACAGAGTACTTTGGAGACATGCTTTACCCGTACGTTGAAGAAATGGTAAGCTGACTGGTAGAACCCACATTAATTCTGTGGCTTTATTTTTNGAGAGAGAGAGCGGGGGCGGGGGAGGGTCAGAGAGAGAGGGAGTCACAGACTGAAACAGGCTCCAGGCTCTGAGCTGGCAGTCAGCACAGAGCCCGACGCGGGGCTCGAACCCACAAACCGCGAGATCATGACCTAAGCGAAAGTCGGATGTTTAACCGACTAAGCCACCCAGGTGCCCCAATTCTGTGGCTTTAAATAGTACTGCAGAGTGATCCTAGGAATGTTCTGGTCTTCTACATCTAAGAAATCTGTTGTAAAACAAAATCCAGCCCTCCCTCAAAAGTATTTATAGACACACTTTTATATATTCTGCTAACTGGTCTCATGGGGAATAGAATTATATAACTGCCTTCATAATGAATTATAATAGCATTTATCTTTCCTTCATAAAATTCATATTTTATTAAGAATGTTCATGACATGTGAGATAAGATTTTCCTTTTTTTCACTCTTCCTGCTGTCTAGGTCAATTCATGTGAGAACATTCTTACTGTGCTATGATTAATAGATTTGAAAAATCAGAAATACAAAACTTATTGGATGTTAGTCACTAATGCTTAGTTAAGTGACAGCTTTTGTTGTGGTGTTGTATTTTTCACTGTAACCGGTGATTGACTACTGAAATACTGTGTTATCTAAATTCCACTTCATTTGCCAAAGATAAGCACTCTTAGTTCAGTGTTTATCTTTTTTTTTTTTTTAAAGAGAGAGGAGGAGAATGTGCACACAAGTGGGAGAAACAGGCAGCAAGAGAGAGAGAGATCTTAAGCAGGCTCCATGCTCAGCATAGAGCCAGAGGTGGGGCTCAATCCCACCACCCTGGGATCTTGACCTGAGCTAAAATCAAGAGCCAGACACTCAGTGACTAATCCAACCCAGGCACCCCCAGCATTTATTTTAAGCATCATACTCTCTTTCTCTGCTGAGAATTTCTATCTCTTCATACCTTATGAGTGCACTATTCTTTATCACACAGTCATAGTTAGAAAAGCCACTTTATAGTCTTTGCATCATATTTCTAAAATTTTGGGTCAGCTTTGGGTTGAACTTTATTGTCTTTTCCCTTGAAAATGGGTCAGGTCATAGTTTTCTGGTTTTTGCCAGCTGAATAATTTTGGAGTGTGTCCTGGGTAATGTGGATAGTTCTGTTGTGGAGATTCTGGATTGTTACATTTCTCTGCAAAGTGTTGATTTTTTGTGTGTGTGTTTTTTCAGCAGACATTTGATTTGGCTAGGTTTAAATTGAAAACTCTCTCTCACCTGAGGTGGGGAGTAGCTCAAAGAAAAAATCAGCTCTTTACCTGCACTGCTTGACCTGCACGTGCTCAGTTTGGGGGCTATCCTGAGACTTGGAACAGGGGTCACATGAAAGTTGGACTTTACTTTTTCTGAATCTGTGCCCTCTGACATTCCCCTTCACATTCTGGAGGCTGTGGTTGTTCTGGGTTCCAATCCTGTTTCCTTAGATTAGAAAGTAGTGAGCTAGCTGCATGTGTCTACCTCTTCGCATCACTGCCTTGGCAGTGCCAAAGGCTGGGGAAAGGAAACTACCATGATGACTATTTCTTCCACGTTTTGATGCTTCTCCCTGCTATTTTTCATTCTCTGAAGCCCTCAAGTAGTTGGTTTTGTTTGTGTTTTGTCCAGAGTTAATAGTTGTCGTCTGCAGGAAGAATGGTCTGTTAGAGCTACCCACATGCCTAAAATGAAATGCTTCAGTCATAATACATTGAATCAACTGGACTCTAGTAGACTTTTGGAGTAGATAGAAGAGCTGTTGGTGAGCCTTTGGCTTTAATGTATCTTTCTGAGTGCCTAAATTATGTATTTTCAGTGCAACTCTTACTTTATTAGGCCAGGTTATGGAAAATGTTGAATACTGGTCTATCTTGTGGATGAATTTGATTGTTAATTTCTTGAAATGTCTTTTTGTTTGGCTGCTCTAATATCATTTACCACTTTAAGAGGTTGTTATAAGCCATTTTCAACTCACAAATTATTACATTTCAAAATTTAAATTATAAGTATATTTCTATTGGACCCTACAGCAGTTTTTCATTCCTATTTGTCTTTAATCAAAATTTCCATTCACTGGGGAGCCTGGGTGGTTCAGTCAGTTGAGCGTCTGACTCTTGTTTTCGGCTCAGGTCACGATCTCACGATCTTGTGGGTTTGAGCCCCACATCAGGCTCTGCGCTGACAGTGTGGAACCTGCTTGGAGTTCTTTCTCCTTTCTCTCTGCCTGTCGCCTGCTTTCTTTCTCTCTCTGTCTCTCAAAATAAATAAATAAACATTAAAAATAAATGCATTCATCCAGTACAGTTGATCTCATATAGATATTAGGAGAAAAGCAAGCCAGTTGAATGAATTCCCAGTGAAGTGTGATTGAGGGTTAGCCCATGTAATTGATGGAGGTTAAGTACATTTATTAAGTAAAATTTTTATTAAAGAAGAATATATATTATTTACATTATATAATAGCATAAAAAATTAAAGTGTCACATATAAGTGATACGTAAGTATACAGCACGTTAAATTATCACAAAGACACCCATGTGAACACTATAAAGAAAATAAGGGGGTTCATGTTAGCATTCCAGGAACCCCCTTGTACCTCTCCCTCTACTGTCCCAGCTCTCCTGTCAAAAGATACCTGCTATCTTGACTCCTACCTATGTATTAGTTTTGCCTTTTGGGGGGAAAATTTTATTTTTTGACAATATTAATCAAAGTTTAAACTCACTTCTGATAATTCCATTAAACGTCTTGGATTTATTTATGTTCTCTGTTTTTTTTCTTGTTTTTCAGTAAATTCTTATCAATATGCATATTATTTTATTTTTTTAAATGTTTTTATTTATTTTGAGAAAGAGTGAGAGAGGATGCATGAGTGGGGGAGGGGCTGAGAGAGGGAGAGAGAATCCCAAGCAGGTTCCATGCTGTCAGTGCAGAGCCTGGTGTGGGGCTTGATCCCATGAACCATGAGATCATGACCTGAGCCAAAACCAAGAGTCAGATGTTTAACCAGCTGAGCCACCCTGATGTGCCTGCATGCTTTTTCTTTCTTTTGTTCTTTCTTTCTTTTGTTCTTTCTTTCTTTTGTTCTTTCTTTCTTTCTTTCTTTCTTTATCTCTCTCTCTCTCTCTCTTTCATTCATACGTTCGTTTGTTCTCTTCCTTCCTTCCTTTTTTCTTTCTTTCTTTCTTTCTTTCTTTCTTTCTTTCTTTCTTTCTTTCTTTCTTTCTTTCTTTCTTTTTTTCTTTCTTTCTTTCTTTGCTTTCTTGCTTTCTTTCTTGCTTTCTATATGGTTTATTGTCAAGTTGGTTTCCATACAACATCCAGTGCTCATCCCAAAAAGTTCCCTCCTCAATGCCCATCACCCATTTTCCCCTCTCCCCCACTTTCCATCAACCCTCAGTTTGTTCTCAGTATTTAAGAGGCTCTTATGGTTTGCCTCCCTCCCTCTCTGTAACTATTCCTGCATGTTTACTTTTAACTGAATGTTCGGTATTGTGTATGTACAGTTTAGAGATGATTTGAGGCTGTGGATATTGTGTAATTTTCTTCAGAAAAGATTTCCTTTGTTTCTGGCAGGGCAAAAATCACGTCGATTCAGTGACAGAAGGGCGAAGCCAGACTTTATATGTTTGGAAATCTGATGTCTTTCAATTTATCATTTATTTTAGAGTGCAGTCTTTCAGGATCCCAAATGAAAATCTCGCATTGATTGGGCCCCCCTCAGCAGAACTGAAACTCCAGGTTTTTTTAAAAATGTTTTTATTTATTTCTAGGAGAGAGAGAGAGAGAGACAGTGTGAGAGCAGGGGAGGGTCAGAGAGAGAGGGAGTCAACAGACTGAAACAGGCTCCAGGCTCTGAGCTGGCAGTCAGCCCAGAGCCCGATGCGGAGCTCGAACTCACGAACCGCGAGATCATGACCTAAGTGAAAATCGGATGCTTAACCGACTAAGCCACCCAGGCGCCCCCTGAAACTCCAGTTTTTATTACACTATTTAAAGTTGGCCAAAAGCTCTTCTCAGTTTCTCTACGTCCCAGCCACCACTTCCACATTGGGAACTACCCCCATGAAAAGTGGTAACAAATGCCAGACTCATCTCTTTGGGCTTCCTTCCCCAGAATTATGGTGCAGCAGGTCTTACCTATCTTAAAAATTTTTTTTAAGTTTTAATTCCAGTATAGTTAACATAGAGTATTATATTAGTTTCATGTGTACAATGTAGTGATTCAACATTTCTAAACATTACTCAGTGCTCATTTTGCTAAGTGTACCCTTAATTCTATTGACATATCTGATACATCCCTCCACCCCCCTCACTCTGGTAAGCATCTGTTTGTTCTTTATAGTTAAGGACCTATTTTTTGGTTTGTCTCCTTTTTTCCTCTTTTCCTTTGTTTTGCTTAATTCCACATATGAGGAAAATCATATGGTATTTGTCTTTCTCTGACTGACTTATTTTGCTTAGTACTATACTCTCTAATTCCATCCATGTTGTTGCAAATGACAGGATTTCATTCTTTTTTTAAAAAAATATTTATTATTTTTGAGCAGAGAAAGAGAGCACAAGCAGGGAGGGGCAGAGAGGGATAGAGGATCCAAAGCAGGCTCCATGCTAACAGCAGTCAGCCTGATGCAGGACTTGAACTCACCAACTGCGAGATTGTGACCTGAGCCTAAGTCAGAGGCTCAACCGACTGAGCCACCCAGGCACCCCAGGATTTCATTCTTTTTTATGACTGAGTAAAATTTTACTCTGTGTGTGTGTGTGTGTGTGTACACCACATCTTTTTTATCTGTTTATCTATTGATGGACATTTGGGCTACTTCCATAATTTGGCTATTGTAAATAATTGTGTAATAGACATAGGGGTGTGTGTATCTTTTCAAATTAGTGTTGTCATATTCTTTGGGTAAATATCCAGTAATGGAATTACTGGATCATATGGTAGCTCCATTTTTAATTTTTTGAGGAACCTCCATACTATTTTCCACAGTGGCTGCACCAGTTTGCAATCCCATCAATAGTAACAGTGTGTGAGGGTTCCTTTTTCTTCACACCCTCCCCAGCACTTGTTGTTTCTTGTGTGTATGATTTTAGCCATTCTGACAGGTGTAAGGTGATATCTCATTGCAGTTTTGATTGGCATTTCCCTGATGATGAGTGATGTTGAGCATCTTTTCATGTGTCATGTTGGCCCTCTGTATATCTTCTTTGGAGAAATGTCTGTTCATGTCTTCTGCCCATTTTTAAATTAGATTATTTGCTGTGTGTGTGTGTGTGTGTGTGTGTGTGTGTGTGTGTGTGTTGAGTCATATCAGTTCTTTATATATTTTGAATACTAACCCATCTAATAAGATGTCATTTGCAAATATCTTTTCCCATTCAGTCAGTTGCCTTTTCTGTTGATTGTTTCATTTGCTGTGCAGAAATTTTTATTTTGCTGTAGTCCCAATAGTTTATTTTTGCTTTTGTTTTCCTTGCCTCAGAAGACTTATCTAGAAAAATGTTGCTATGACCATTGTTAGAAAAATTACTACGTGTGCTGTCTTCTAGGATTTTTGAGGTTTAGGGTCTTACATATATGTCTTTAATGCATTTTGAGTTTATTGTTGCATATGATGTAAGAAAGAGGTCGATTTTCATTTTATTTGCACAAAGCTATTCAGTTTTCCAAAAAACGTTTGTTGAAAGACTATCTTTTTCCCATTGGATATTCTTTCCTGCTTTTTCAAAGATTAATGGACTATAAAATTAAGGGTTTCCTTTTAAGCTCTTTATTTTGTTCTGTTGATCTGTGTGCCTGTTTTTGTGCAAATACCATACTGTTTTGATGACTACAGTTTTGTAGTATAACTTGAAATCTGGGATTATCATGCCCCTAGTTTTGGTTTTCTTTTTTAAGATTGCTTTGGCTATTTGGATCTTTTGTGTTTCCATAAAAATTTTAGTATTGTTTGTTCTACTTTCGTGAAAAATGCTATTGTTATTATGATGGGGGTTGCATTAAGTGTGTAGATTGCTTTGGGTAGTATGGACATTTTAACATATGTTCTTCCTGTTCATGAGTGTGAAATATCTTTCCATTTGTTTGTGTCACCTTCAATTTCTTTCATCAGTGTTTTGTAGTTTTGAGAGTACAGGTCTTTTACCTCCTAGGTTAAGTTTACTGCTAGATGTTTTATTCTTTTTGGTGCAAATATAAATAGGTTTTCTTAATTTCTGTTTCTGCTGCTTCATTATTAGTATATGGATATACAGTAGATTTGTGTACATTGATTTTGTATCACATGACCTTACTGAATTCATGTGTCAGTTCTAGTAACTTCTTGGTGGAGCCTCTAGTGTTTTCTATGTCTAGTATCATGTCATCTGCTGATAGTGAAAGTTTTGCTTCTTCCTTATTAATTTAGATGGCTTTTATCACTTTTTCTTATCTTATTGCTGTGGCTAGGACTTCCAGTATGATGTTAAATAAAGATGGAGAAAGTGGACACCTTTGTCTTACTCCCAACCTTAGGGAAAAGCTCTCATTCCCCACCCCCCCATTAAGTATTATGTTAGCTGTGGGTTTTTCATACAGGGCCTTTGTTATGTTGAGGTATGTTCTTTCTAAACTTATTTTATTGAGGGTTTTTATCATCAATGGATAGTATACTTTGTCATATGCTTTTCCTGAATCTATTGAAATGATCATATGATTTTTATCTTTTCTTTTGTTGATGTGATCACACTGATTTACAAATATTGAACCAAGCTTGCATCCCAGAAATGAATCTCACTTGATCATGGTGAATGATTCTTTTAATATATTGTTGGATATTGTTTGCTAATATTTTGTTGGGGGGTTTTGCTCTGATATTTTCATCAGAGATGTTGGACTATAGTTCTCTTTTTTTGTAGTGTCTCTATCTGGTTTTAGTATCAGGTTAATGCTGGCCTCATAGAATCAACATAGAAGCTATACGTCCCCTTTCATTTTTTGGAATAGTTCGAGAAGAATAGGTATTAACTCTTCTTTAAATGGTTGGTAGAATTCACCTGTGAAGCCATCTTGTCCTGGACTTTTATTTGTTGGGAGTTTTTTGACTACTTATTAAACTTCATTGCTGGTAATTGGTCGCTCAAATTTTCTGTTGCAATTTTGGGAGGTTGTATGTTCCTTGGAATTTATCCATTTTTTCTAGGTTGTTCAATTTGTTGGCATATAATTTTTCATAATATTCTCTTACAGTCATTTGTATTTTTATGGTGTTGATTATTTCTCTTGTTTCTAATTTTATTTGAGTCCTCTCTTTTTCTCTCTCTTTTTTTTATTTTTTATTTTTTTAATGTTTTATTTATTTTTGAGATAGAGACAGAGACAGTGTGAGCAGGGGAGGGTCAGAGAGAGAGGGAGACACAGAATCTGAAACAGGCTCCAGGCTCTGAGCTATTCCTAAGCACAGAGCCCGATGCGGGGCTTGAACCCACAAACTGTGAGATCATGACCTGAGCCGAAGTCGGACGCTTAACCGACTGAGCCACCCAGGTGCCCCTCTTTCTTTCTTTCTAATTGAGTTTGGTTAAAGCCTTATCAATTTTGTTGGTGTTTTCAAAGAACTAGTTCCTGGTTTCATTGTTCTGTTGTATTTTTTTTTTCATTTCTATTTTGTTTATTTCTGCTCTAGTATTTATTATTTCGTTCCTTCTACTGGTTTTGGGTCTTGTTTATTGTTCTTTTTCTAGCTCCTTTAGATGTTTTTTATGAGATTTTTTTTTTTTTGCTTCTAGTATTGTTATAAACTTCCCTCTTAGAACAGCTTTTGTTGCATCTCAAAGATTTTGGACTGTTATGTTTGTATTTTCATTTGTCTCCATGTATTTTTTTTTTTTTTTTTGAGACAGAGACAGAGAGAGAGACAGAGAGCAGGCAGAGGAGAGGCAGAGAGAGGCACACGCATAGAATCCAAAGCAGTCTGTCAGGACAGAGCCCGATGTAGGCCTCGAACTCTCAAACTGCAAGATCATGAATTGAGGCGAAGTCGTATGCTCAACCTGCTGAGCCACCCAGGCACCCCTGTTTCCATGTATTTTTTAATTTTCTCTTTGATTTCTTCTTTGAGGCATTCATTGTTTAGTAGCTTGTTATTTAATGTCCATTTATTTGTGGTCTTTCCAGATTTTTCTTGTGGTTGACTTCTAGTTTCATAGTGTTGTGTTCAGAAAAGATGCACGGTATGAATTTGATCTTTTTGAATTTGTTGAGACTTGTTTTGTGGCCTAATATGTGATCTATTCTGGAGAATGTTCCATGTGCATTTGAAAATAATGTGTATTCTGCTATTTTAGGATGGAATGTTCTGAACATATCTGCTAGATCCATCTGGTCCAATGTATCATTCTAACAATGTTTCCTTGTTGATTTTCTGTTTGGATGATCTATTCATTGATGTAATTGGGTGTTGAAGTCCCCTACTATTACCGTATTATTATAAATTACTTCCTTTATGTTTGCTATTAACTGCTCTATGTATTTGGGTATTCCTGTGTTGGGTGCATACATATTTATAATTGTTATATTTTTTGTTGCATTGTTTTATGAATGATTATATAGTGTCCTTGTAATAGTCTTTTTTAAAAAGTCTATGTATAAATATTGCTATCCCAGATTACTTTTCACATCTTTTTGCATGATAAATACTCCATTTCTTCACTTTCAGTCTGCATATGTCTTTAGGTCTGAAGTAAGTCTCTCGTGGGTAGTGTATAGATGGGTCTTGCTTTTTATCCATTCTGTTACCGTATGTCTTTTGATTAGAGCGAGTAGTCCATTTACACTCAAAGTAATTATTGATAGGTATGTACTTATTGCCATTTTGTTACTAGTTTTGTGGTTGTTTTTGTGGCTTTTCTCTATTTTTTTTTCTTCTCTTGCTCTTGTCTTTCATGGTTAGTTGACTGTTTCTAGTGATGTATTTGGATTCTTTCTCTTTTATTTATTTATTTATTTTTTGCATATCTATTACTGGTTTTTGATTTGTGGTTTCTACTTTGTATATAACATCTTCTGTGTATATCAGTCTATATTAAAGTGATAGCCACTTAAGTTTGAACCCATTCTTTACCCCTTTCTTTCTCATGTTTAAGGTATATGGTGTCATACTTTACATCCTTTTTTGTGATTCTCTTGATTGATTTTTATAGATATACTTAATTTTTCTGCTTTTATGTTTCCTACTTTTCTTCCTCCTACGTATTGTCTTTATTTTACACTCAAAGAGTCTCCTTTAATATTTCCTATAGGGCTGGTTTGGTGATCATGAATTCCTTCACCTTTATTTATTTCAGAATGCTTATTTAGTTTGAGAGAGAGAGCATGAGTGGGGAAGGGAGAGAGAAAGAGGTAGAGAGAAAACTGCAAGCAGGCTCTATGGTCAGTGTGGAGCCTGATGTGGGGCTCAATTTCACAATGGTGAGATTGTGACCTGAGCTGAAATCAAGAGTCTGATGCTTAACCAACTGAGCCACCCAGGCCTCTCAGAATTCTTTACCTTTACTTTGTCTGGGAAACTCTTTATCTCTCCTTCTATTCTGAATTGTAGACTTGCTGGATAGAGAATTCTTAGCAACAGATTTTTTTCTTTCATCACTTTGATTATATCATGCCACTGCCTTCTGGCCTACAATGTTTCTTTTTTTTTCCTTTTATTTTTTAAAATATTTATTTGTTTTTGAGAGAGAGGGAGAGAGGGAGGGAAGAGGATGAGAGAGAAGGAGACACAGAATCTGGAGCAGATTCCAGGCTCTGAGCTGTCAGCACAGAGCCCAATGAGCTCAGAGCCCAACGCCAGGCTAGAACCCATGAGCTGTGAGATTATGACCTGAGCTGAAGTTGGACACAACCACTGAGCCACCCAAGTGCCCTTGGCCTACAAAGTTTCTGCTGAAAAATCTGCTGATAGCTTTATGAGGTTTCCCTTGTATATAACTGTCTTCTCTTGCTGTTTGTAAAATTCTCTCTTTGGCACTACTTTTTGCCATTTTAATTATATGTGGTTTTGTGTGGATCTCCTTGGGTTTATTTTGTTAGAGGCTTTCTATGCCTTTTGGATCTAGATTTCTGTTTTCTTCCCCAGATTAGAGAAATTTTCAGCTATTCTCCAAATAAACTTTCTTCCCCTTTTTCTCTCTCATCTTCTGGGATCCGTATAATGCAAATTCATTATACTTGATTGTGTTGCTGAGTTCCCTAAGTCTATTTTCATTTTGTATTATTATTTTTTCTCTCATCTGCTCAGCTTTGTTGTTTTCCATCACTCTGTCCTCCAGTCCCTGATCTTGTCTTCTGCTTTCTGTAGCCCACTATTTATTTCATCTAGTGTATTTTTTAAACATTTATTTATTTATTTTTGAGATAGAGGGAAACAGAGCATGTGCAGGAAAGGAAAAGAGAGGTGGCGGGGACACAGAACCTGAAGCAGGCTCCAGGCTCTGAGCTGTCAGCACAGAGCCCAATGCAGGGCTCAAACTCACAGACTGGAAGATCATGACCTGAGCTATAGTCGGACACTCAACTGACTGAGCAACCCAGGTGCCCCTCCATCTAGTGTATTTTAAATTTTAATTACTGAGTTTTTCACATCTGATTCGTTATTTTTTATGTTTTCTATCTCTTTGTTAAGGGTCTCACTGAGGCCCTCCACTCTTTTCTCAAGTCCAGTGAGTATCTTTATGATATTACTCTATGAATGACCATTACTTTAAATTCTGTCCTGTGTGCATTCCCAGTGTGAGAGTCTGTTTCTCTCCCCTCTCTGTGCCTGTATTGTCTCCTGTGGAAAGTTCTGCAGGTCCCTGTGTCTCAGCCCTTCCTACCCTCTTTGATGTGGCCTCTTCTTTTCATTCAGCTGTGGAGAGTTTGTTCTGCCAGTCTACAGGTCATTTTCTGGGTTATTTAATCTGATGTACTTCTTATCTAGTAGTATTTGGGGGGAAAGGTGAGCTTGGGTTCTATTCTGCTGTCTTCCCAGAAAAAAAAAATTTTTTTTAATCTATCTTTTGAAGCTAAAAATTGAGGCTGACTGGTTTTACTCAATGGGAAGATTGGTCTGAAAAAAATCTAATTCACCATTGTTAGAAGGGAAATGCACATTTAAAAAGATAATATGTTTTTGCTTACATAAATCAGCAGTTCGATAGACTCTTAAGCAATGTGATAAGGTTAAAAATATCTGACAGTGAGGTGTTGGAGGGTTTTGGTGAGACTGAGGCAGGTGATATTGCTTAGATGTCGGATGACAAAGCCAGCCTCTCTAAATTGTCACACATTTTTCCTTTTATACATCACAATAGTCTGTGATGGCTATTTACCGTAGCCTTATGTGTGTATCTGCTTACCACAAAAAAATTAAGTATATTGTCTCTGTTCTCTTCTGATAACTGTATCGAGCTGCATTTTCCTTTTTTGATGTAAGGTTCAGTCCCTGTGGCAATTTCAGGGCACAGGCTATCATTTTGAACCAATAGAGAAGTTTGTTTCACTTAAATTAATTAGTTATTGTCTGCTGGAACAACGCACACATATGGTTGAATAAAATTAAAATACACCTGACGTATAGAAGCAGGGAGGTCCAGGCAGGGAATGAGACAAGTGTGCAAAGCTGCCATAGGTGGAATATGACAATCAGTAGACAAATGCTAATGAAATTGTGGAGGGAGAGTCTCTGTCCTGCTGGGTAAAGTCAAGAAAGGTTTTATGAAAGAGGTGACACTATGAAAGAGGTGAGCTGGCTCTTGATAGTTGTATAGGATCTGTTCATTTGCATGGGAATGGGAGGCATACTATCCGATGGAGACAAGAGAGCAAAGATGGAAGCTAATTTAACAGAGGATTCCTGTGAGCTATCAAATCTGATAGAGTAAAGGGAATTTATGTTGGTTCCATATTGCAAAGGTTCTTAACACCAGGATAAATAGCTTGAAATTAATTTAGAAGAGAGTGGTAAGCTCTCAAAGGTGGCATATGTGAAAGTGACAAGGTGTACCGTATGCTTTAGGACCGTTGTGCTTGCAGTTTTGTCATGGTTGAATTCTAGCAAGGAAGACAGTTAATATAATATTTTAGCAGACTTTTGTTGTCTTTTAGGTTGGCCTTTCTATAGGTGGACTCAAGTCAGTTATTTCATTTTCTCGGGAAAAATCCACATGATTATTGCATGTATCCACTAATATATTTATTGAATATTTACCATTATATTGCACAGGCAAGATGCCAAGTGCAGTTCTTACCTTCAAGGTGTGCTTCGAGGCAGGTTTGATGAAGGCTTCCCAGAGGAGGTAGTTCTTCAGCTGTATCTTGGAGGATGAAGAGTAGGAATTCCATGTAGAGGAACAGCATGTGAGGCATCCACCTGGAATAGCACAGAGGTATGGGAAAGCTGATGTAGATAAGCAGCTCCACACTGTTAATAGGACTTGAGTTTTGGTAATGAGACAAAAGGGAGAATTGAGGTTGGAGAAGCAAACTATAGAGGGTCTTGGAGGCCACATAGGGAGCTAGGGACTTTATCTTGAGGGTATTGGAAAGCTACCGATTGATTTTAAATTTTCACAGAAGAAATAATCAAATTTGTGTTTTAGAGTGAAGGTAAATGGGAGGAGAGAAGTGGGAGGTAGTTCCCATGGTCTCAGTGAGGCCCAAGTAAGGCTGTAGAATTAGAGATAAACAGTAGAGAAAATGAAGATACACAAGAGTTCAGTGGTTTAGCTGTATGCCAAGTGAAATTCAAATCTCGTGTTAGTTGCTAATGGCTCCTGGCCTGCAGGCAGGGCTTGTAGGTGGAGCAGTCTGCTTGAGGAAGGAATACTCCGTAGGTGTCTGGGCAAAAGAAGCAGTGGGAAGATTGCAGGTGTGCCAATTCCTTGGGCTTCCCCAAAGATTCCTTGCCTATAGATATATATCTTTTTTTTAATGTCAATATTCTAGGAATAGATAGCTCAAGTGTCATATGTTTTAGATACATGAAAGTAGTTTCGATGTTTATTTTAACAGTCAACAGATATTCTTCTGTCAGTATCTGGTAGGTACATTTTGTGTTTTCTCAGCCGGGTGAGTGCTCTAAACTTTAACCTAGCAGGGTAAGGAGGGAATGTTTGTCTCACTGCCCTGACCATCAAAAGCAATAATACTAACTTGTATGGACTCTACCCTTTGGCAGTCTGTTCAGGAGTTGGATACCTTGGAAGAAAGGAGGAGGGTTAGAAGGATGATGGGGTGTTAACATGAGAGACATGGCTTGTTGGCCGTCTGACTCATTCTTGTGAAATTAATGGGAAGACTGGATGACTTTTTGAGGTCTACTGGATCAAGCCATTTTCCCTGACACTTTGAAATTCTGATATGCCTATACATAGAACTAACATTGACCTGAGGGAAACTCCCTATTGCAGGCTTGGTGGCTTTTTGTCTGGAAGACCTGTTCATTCTTCTGATAGAACAACTTGAGCCTTTAGGAGGGGATTCAGGCCTTCTGAGTGGGGACAGTGGCTGTACAGCTTGTTGTGATGCTTGCAGCGTGTTCAATATGACACTTCTAACAGGAGGGGAAGGATACACTACTTTGTGTTTGCCACAAACAAAGATGATTGCAATCAAATTTTAGTTTTAAAATTGGAATTTGTGCTGAAATAACATGTCTTGGGGGCATAATCCATTGCTTGTAGACTTCTACTACCAATTATTTATATTTAGTGATCTTTAGAAAACTTTTCTAAGTTATTTTTTCCTTTGATTAATATTTTAGTATGTAAACAAACACCAAGAATCCTCCTTTGCAATGTCATTTATCTCATTTTTCTTTCAGATATTATCAGATGCAACACAGCCTCTTGAAAGTCAGAATTTTTCTCCTGTGGTGCGGGACGTAAGTTATGAAAATAATTTTTTTCCGTGAATGTATTTTTTCCACTACCTTCCTCTCTCCCTTTCTCCCTTTTTCTCTCCACCTTTGTTCTCTCTCTTCTCTGTCAGTCATGAGCCCATGTTTGTGGGTCTAAAATATGGACACTAAAGAAATGTCTTGTGTCATACACATTTAGGCAGTGATTACATCCAACGGTACATTGCCTGATAAGTATAAATATATCCAGAAACTCCGAGAGAGCAGGTAAGCATTATTCTTATCTTGGATTTGTTGAGTATTTTTAAATGTTTCTATCTGAGTTCACGATATTAGGCTTATACAATTTTGAAAATGTCTTTAAATATAGGAAATCCAAAGTAAGTGACTGGCTGAAACCAGTGGGAATTATTTTTCTCTGAACATCATTTTGGTTTTCTAATCTCCTGTATCGACTTGTGTGTAAGCAAGCGAAGTCCAAAAGGTTGTTCTTTGTGTAGCACCTTGTTCTTTCTCCAGCATTTTGCACAGTGTTGTCTCAGGTATTTTCTCAAAGAACATAAGCAAACTAACCTTTTCTGTGGTGCTTTCAGTCTGGTTTCTCGTTGAGGGCTTGGACTCTGTTTTGTTTAGTATAATGTTTAGACAAGTGGGCTCTTATTTAAAAATTAAGAGAAGTAGTGAAGAAAGAAAATGGTGAAAGGTCAGTTTTACCTGGGGGTTCTTCTTAGGAGGAAGATGCCAAACAGTAATGTGGTAAATCTACCCAAGAGAATAGTCCTTTTAGAAAAGTACTTAACTAAGGCCCTTGCTTCTTTAACTGATTTTACTATTCAGAGTTTGAAAACATTGACATTTTTTGGAATGTCCTGGTCCTCTTCAGCTGATTGTACTTGATTTGTGTTTATATCTGCTCCACTGGTCTATTCACATCTAACAAAATAACCCATGCACTGAATTCTCAGGAGAGACCAGAGTGGAAAAATTAAAAAGAAACAAACTGCCTTATCTTCTTTCTCAGTTCTTCTATCTATAAGAAATAAATAAAGAGATCTGCTAGGATCAAGTATTCTAGGGCTGTGCTTGTCCATATGTGTTAGTTTTCTTATAGCTACTTTTATGTGTTAGTTTTCTTATAGCTACTTTTTATGTGTCAAAGAAATATTCTGGGCTAAGATACCAAGAGTGATTTTTTTTTTTTTTTTTGAGTGGCTAGCACAATAACCCCATAGAAGAGTTTCCTAAAGGAGAAACTTCACATGTATTTGTTTTCATAACTCTCTGTATCTTTTGATTCTTATCACCTGATGATCTCTTATATTACTAATGCTAATAACATGTCTAACATGACCGATCACGATAATGTTTTCACTCTTACACACCGTATTTCTTGTAGCAACAAGTCTGCTAGGACTCCTTCCTAATGGAATCTTCTGTCAAGAAACTGATAATGAAGAATTGTATTTTGAAAGGAAATTTAAGTTATCTTAAATATCTTCTTTATTCGAATGTTCTCTTCATCACTTAGCACCATGACTATTAACCTGGAGTGTTTGAGGTTGCTGATGGGGTGGACAGTATTAAAATGTAGGAGCAAGTTTTAAAAAATGTATTTTGAACATTTTATTTTGGGGCATCAGAAATGTAATTTAATTATATAGACTATAGAAAGTGTTGTTAGGAAGGATATACAATAACCAAATGATAGTTCCTTTCTAGGGTTTGAAATGGATGGGGACAGAGGTTGAAGTAGATTCACCTCACCAGTAACATGAGTGTTGGGGGTGAAGACGGGAAAGGACATTTTGTATTTAAATTTATTTGTATTCATGGGAGTGCCTGAGTGGTCAGCTGGTTAAGTGTCTAACTCTTGATTTCAGCTCAGGTCATGATCTCACAGTTTGCGGGATCAAGCCTTGCATCAGGCTTCGCACTGACAGCACAGAGCCTCCTTGGGATTCTCTCTCTCCTTCTCTCTTCCCCTCCCCTGCAACCCATTCGTGCATACACATACACATTCTCTCTCTGAATGAATAAATAAGCATTAAAAATATACATTTATTTGTATTGACTTATAATTAATGGAAAGGTTAAAGTTTGAGAGATTTCTTGACCTAAAAGATTTCAACAGCAGAGCCTTCTGCTTATGTCCCTGGCACCAAGCCATTTCTATGATCTTACATTGATATCTGGAAATTTGATTCAACAGAGTTTTAATGAGTATCTTCCATATTTAGGACAAGAGTTGTTGAGCATTAATGGGTTTATAAAGATGAATAAGACAGTCACAGATGAATAAGAGGTCACAACTTGTAAGAAAGAGAGTTAATTGGACAGGAAGGGACAAATTCCAACAGAATAAATGATTCAAGCCTTAAAATCCTGCCTAGTAACTCATCTTAGGTTTTTACATTTAACCCATGGCATTTGTGGTTTCAAAACTATAGCTTTAATTGTTTTCAAGTGACCTTAATGATAAATGACAAACAATGCCTAATATGGCTAATGATAATCTCCTTCTCAGATTGTTGTCTCTTCAGATTGTCGTGAGGAGGAAGTAGGGTTTCTGATGGAAAGCCCCTGGCAGGATTTTAAATCACATCCCCTGGAAGGATCAAGTGTGAAGCCAGGCAGAGTTGTGAGTAAGCCAGGCGGAGGTGCAGAATCCACATCTCGGCAGTGGTTGGCAATCATGAAAGTTTATGGGCATTCACTTCAGACAGGTCAGGGTCTGCTGTTCATCATACAAAACCTACAATAATTAATGAAAACCGTTGGTATAAGGAACTCCTTTTGAGGTTCTTATTGTAAGAAATGTGGGAAAAATGATCATTTCACAGTCTAAGATTTGGTTTGTTTGGGGGACAGAAAGATTTTGTTATGTAAATTTCTTTTGTTGTTAAATTTTTCTCTTCCACCCCTCTTTTATTTACAGGGAACTTGCTCAATCACTGTCAATGGGCACCAAGAAAAAGGTCTTGGTTCTCGGATCTGGTTATGTATCTGAGCCTGTTTTGGAATATCTGTCAAGAGATAACAGTATACAAATAACAGTAGGTAAATATCCCTGATTTTTAGAGAAGAAGGAGGAAAAGTGGTTTCAAAATGTGCTTACTCTGTGAATTTCAGATGACTGTCTTGTTTCTCAACTTTGAGAAATTATTTTTGGAGCTGTTAAAATGTGTTTTGCTCTCTGACTAGTGAAAGGAAATCTAAAAATTGGACTTTTGGTATTCTCACAATAGGCTCTGATATGAAGAACCAAATTGAAGAGTTAGGCAGGAAATATAATATTAATCCTGTGAGCATGGACATTAGTAAACAAGAAGAGAAGTTGGGCTCCTTAGTGGCAAAACAGGACCTTGTCATCAGGTTAGTATCTAGGTACAGAAGATTGCCATATATTTTGTTGTTATTTCTCTTTCCTTATTTTCTCTTTCTCTGCTCTAAGTAAACTTTCAAATGAACTGTGCACCCAGATGTGACCAAATCATAAGTGTATAGTTCAGTGAATTTTCACAGGGAACACACTTTGTAACCATCATTCACATCCAGAAACAGAATAACAGTACCCCAGAAGCCACTCATGTGTCCCCTTCCATTATGAGCCCTAGACCCCAAGGGTAAGCACTATCCTGGCTTCTCACGTACATTAGTTCTCTCTGGCTTTCAACTTTGTACAGTTGGAACCCCTCAGTATGTCCTCATTCGTGACTGCCTTCTTTCTTTAACACTGTGATTGTGAGAGTTGTTTGTGTTGTTGCTTATAAGTATAGTTGATTCATTCTCATTGCTATGTAACATTCCATTGTGTTAATATACCATTATTATCCATTTGACTGTTGATGGGGTGTTTAGATTGTTTCTGAAATTTGGCTATTATGAATTGTGTTGCTATGAGCACTTTAGTATTTGTCTTTTGGTTGTCATATATATACATATCTGTTGGAAATCTATCTAGAAGTGGAGCTGCTGGGTCAGGGGTCTTCATGTTTCATATATTTTGGTGGCCATTTTATCCTTTGAACTTATAAAGTTTAAATGAAAATAAGTAGGTTCTCTAGCCTTATGACCATTTTTAGTCTTATCATAGGAACAGATCTTGAAATATAGTGTTTATTACTGATAAAAATGCAGATCTAACTTCTCAGTACAGAGCTACATGAGAGTCACTTGGAAATTAAACCCGGTTTTGAAATACCAAAGTGATGAGAATAATCATTTATTCTTGGAATATGATTTTTCCAAGATGGAAGGAAGACAATTACTTGCTCATCCATAATTAAGTCACTTTCATAGTTAGATTAGATCAAATGATATCTTAGGAGGAAGTTCTGTGATGTCCTACTTTAAAGAAAAAAAGGGGCTTCAAAAACACAAAGGTAATTCTGTGTGGGAACTTGTGCATTATCTCTTGATATATTTAAATGAAAGTCTCACTTTACACACTTAAAATATTATTCTATTTATGCAAATTTAATGTGCAATAATAGTTATTCAGCAGATATTTACCAATCAATGACCATGGACCTTGACTGTCAGTGATATGGTTATGATTCATAATGGAATGTTCTAACCTCTTGAATAAAACAAAGAAATTTATTTTACCACACATAGATAACTAAATAAAACATTTTTTTCTTAAAAATAGAAAACATATAAGACACACTTGGAACTAAATCTGAAGCAAAATATGACAAGATAATAATCTATTAATGTGTTACAGATTTTAAAATTTAGCAAACTGCCTTGAATAAGATTTAGCATTAACAAAATCTGTTTTATATTTAGTTTTTCTAAGTTGGTTGAGTTTCCATTCTGAATAGTGTTAAAAATGTTGTTGAACATTTTTATCCTGTACCATTCTTTAAATAATCAAAAAAATGTTTTAGTTGGAGATGGAGTGTTTTGATGAAAACACAGTAATAGTGAACACCAAAATAAAATGAACAAAGAATATGTTTCACACAAAAAAAGTTACAAAAGTATGTCAAATCCACATGGTTTTAATTTTGCAGTTCTAGTTTTTAATGATTTAATACAAAGTAGTAATTGAGTTTCATAAATTACTTTGAAAACTCCATTTGTATGTTGTGTATGTTTTAATAAGTGACATTTCCAACTATTTGGATTAATTGGATTGGAGTCAACTCAAATAACTGAAGGGTTATGTCCCTTTGGGTACAATATTACATACTTGGTGAGTTATGAATGCAAATCCTTTTGTCTAAAACAGGCACCATTCATCAAAGTCCTGGCATTCTAGTTCTCAGCATATTGTTAGGTTAGTGCAGATTATGCCAGAGTTTAAAAATGTTATTAGATCTTGATAAAATTTTTATCAAGAAAGATTTTAATGTGGGGAATGTAGAGGGGAAAAGCCCTACCTAATCTTTAAGATGATGTCATTGTACATTTTCTCTGAATATTTTTCCAATGGAATCTTGCAAGTAATTTGATCATTGGATTTTGGGGGCTACCATGTTTAGTAATAATTATTTTTTATTAAAAAAGCCCAAAAAACAGGGGTCCCAGGGTGAGTCTGTTGATTAAGTGTCCTACTCTTGATTTCTGCTCTGGTCACAATCTCATGATTTGTGAGATTGAGCCTCTCATCCGGCTCTGTGATGACAGTGCAGGAGGGCAGCTTAGGAGTCTCTCTCTCTCTCTCCTCCCCTCTCTCAAAATAAATAAATAAATAAACAAACTAAAACCCCTCACAGAAAGAAATTAAGAGTTTTCCTGTTGACACTGACAAAATTGGTACACAATTTCATTCCATATGATAATAAATCTAAGAAGCGATACTCTATTAACTTGAGGAGGCATAAGTATCTCAGAGGTTTTATTGTTTTGTTTTATATACAATAGAGGAAGTCTGAAGTTTGCAGGATGAATTTGTCAAGTACAGTGATACAATGTGATAACGTTTATAAGTTTGTACTTCTGTTTTCATTGTACTATGTAGATTGCTTCACCAATCTAGGCAGTAAGCTAGTAGAACTTGAATATTGCTATGCAGTTGACATGATGTTTTATTATTCCTTGGACTGACTGTGAATACATTCATTTATATTAACATTTATGGAAATCTGTTTTATTTTTTTGTGTTTGTGTAGTCCCAGTGCCAAATTAAAACACCAAAGCCAATTAAAAAAAAAAACAATCGAGGTTGAATTTTGAGCACAGTTTCATTTTTTGTCTAGCATATAGACTTTTAGCCATTTTGATAGTGTTTATACCAGCCAATACCATTAAAGTTTATTTCGTCCTTTGGACCTTCCTAGATAATATTCTGTAATGTAACATGTGGGTCACTTTGACTTAGTTTAACCCATCCTGATAGCCATTTGGGAAATGTGGAGGAAAAAGAAAAGCAACCTTATCTTTTAGTAGGGATCCAAGACAGAAAATCAGAGAAATATAAAGATGAGTGGAATAAATCCCACTAAATGTTATAAAAATAAATAGCTGAATGAATGCAAAAGAAGGAGATCTGGCTTTGGGGGAATCTGGGAGAGCCTTTTGGAGATCCCTTTTCAGACGTTTCTTTAAGGAGGGTATGGCCTGGATGGAAGTGAGTGGGTGGACATGATATTCCAAGTTGAAAGCAGAGTGAGAGTAAAGTTTCAGACCTAGAAAAGTACAGACTGTGGGTGGAGAATTAGAATAACTTTTTTGATTACCACATATGGTTTATGATGAAGATTGAGGGAGAATAATGGAAAGGTTAGGTGAAGGTCAAATTGTGGAAGGTTTTAAATGTGATAACAGGATGAATTCATTCTATAGTTCTCGAGGAGTCATTGGTCACCTTGGAGAGAATAAGTTAATCAGAGTGCAGTTCAAGGCATATTGGAAAGTTTCTGACAGCTTCTCTCTGTTTTTCAGCTTGTTGCCTTATGCATTGCATCCTCTTGTGGCCAAGGCATGCATCACAAGCAAAGTTAACATGATCACTGCAAGCTACATCACACCGGAACTAAAAGAATTACAAAAGAAGTAAGTTCTCATAATTTTCAACAAAGTAGTTCCATGGCAATATTTTTATTTTGTATCCATCCTTTTCTTCCTCCTCTTTCTGCCTATTGTAGTGTGGAAGATGCTGGCATCACAGTTATTGGCGAACTGGGACTGGACCCTGGTCTTGATCATATGTTGGCAATGGAAACCATAGATAAGGCCAAGGAAGTAGGAGCCACGGTGAGCCCAATTTACACCCAAAGTCCATTTAGGAAAATATTAAAAGGTCCAGATTTTTGTGTGCAGAAATAATCTTTTTGTAATTTTGATTAAGGGAGCTGCTATATTCTAACTCATACTTTGACTAGAAATTTCAAGTAAAATGCTATAACTGCAGAAATATCTGTCTGATATAACAATGTCCAAGGCGTAAGCAATTGATTTTTAGAGAAATGGATGCTACTACAATATTTTGGTTTAATGAAAGGTTTTAGACTACTTTGGAGATTCTATAATAATGTTTGACTTTTAAAAGTGGGAAAAATTCTTTGGAATAGTTAAACTTTTGGTTTATGAAGTCTCTTTTACACATGAGAAGGAACTGTTGAATAGGAAAATGTGATGAGCCAGATTAAATGCTTTAGGTTATATATAATTAATATGTATGTAGTCAAGTATAAATTTTTTAATGTTTATTTCTTTTTGAGAGAGAGACAGACAGAGCGCAATCAGGGGAGAGGCAGACAGTGAGGGAGACACAGAAACCCAGGCAGGTTCCAGGCTCTGAGTTGTCAGCACAGAGCCTGACGTGGGACTTGAACCCACGAACTGTGAGATCATGACCTAAGCTGAAGTCTGGCACTTAACCTACCGAGCCACCCAGGCACCCTTGTATGTATTCAAATATAGAATCAAATTATAACTATTATATAAAGAATAATTATATTTTATATTA